>NC_057811.1:245904753-245965238 GCF_018294505.1 Triticum aestivum | reverse complement strand
CCCGATCGATCGAGCTGGTTGGGGATGGATGAACAGGACCCCGTGGAGGGCAGGATGAATAGGACCACCCCGTGGAGGGCTGGATGAACAGTAGATGGTGGAGGGCTGGATGAACAGTAGCCCGTGGAGGGGTGGTTGAACAGGAGCCCGTGGAGAGGACTGGTTGAACAGTAGCCGGTGGAGTAGCGCGTGGTGGAGGCTGGATGAACAGGAGCCCGTGGATGAACAGTCCCAGGTGGAGGCTAGAGGAGGTCGACGGTGGATGAACAGTAGCCCGTGGAGGCTGGAGGGGGTCGACGGTGGAGATGAACAGTATCCCGTGGAGTCCCGTTTTGCGGTATGCCACACCCCTCCCGATGAACATGACCCCCGTTTCGACCATAGCGCTCCAACACAAGTCCGTTTCCTCCGTTTTGCGGTACGCCACACCCCTCCCGATCAACAGGACCCCCATTTTGACCATAGGAGGTCTGTTTCCTCCGTTTTGCGGTACGCCAGACCCCTCCCGATGAACAGGATCCCGTTTCGAACGTGGCCGGTCGAACACAAGGCCGTTTCCTCCGTTCTGCGGTATGCCAGGCCTCGTTTCCATCGGCTGTTCTGTCCAAGCCGGTTGGCTCCCACGCGTTCCGTTGCCTCCCGATGAACACGACGCATTCCGTTGCCTCCCCATGAACACGACGACGACGCAGTTTCTCCGTTCCGACCCAGCCATGTACATGAGCCCTGGCCGTACGTACGCGCGAGTAGGCGTTCAAGACCCCGCCCGTATGTACGTACGTGGCCGTATTTACTTTCTTGCACCCTGGCCGCTGTACGTATGTGTACATGCTATGTGCGCGCCTCTACTACGACATGTGCGCGCCTCTACTACGACACGTGCGCGCCTCTACATTGACCAGTATGTACGTGCACGTTCGCGACCAGAATGACAATGCTACGTACGCTTCGACTAGGTGGGTCGCGACTGTTAGGCACTTCCTTGCCTGCGAAGATGTAGCTTGTGGGTCCCAGCAGTCAGGGGGCGAATCGTTTTTTTGCCCGGACGCACTTCCTTGCGTGCGAAGATGTAGCTGGTGGGTCCCAACAGTCAGGGGAAATGTTTTTTTCACGAAATACGGTGGCCCGTCCGGTGGGTCCCCGCTGTCAGGTGGAGGAATAATTATTTTGCTCGTAATAAGAAGGCACTTCCTTGCTGCGGCCATGGACCCAGCTTTCAGCCTCTCCATGTACAGTACTCTTCCAATGGAAGTTGTTCCTTGACCACGTTGACCACGCCGTGCCGAGAGCACCAGGGTGGTGGACGACGGCGAGGCCTAGGAAGGGGACGACGCAGAGCTGGGGAAGACGCGGCAGTGGAAGCCCGCACGGAGAGGAATACGAGGGTTCACTGGTTCGGCTGCGGTGTGAGGCTGCCGTCGCCGCAGGGCCTGGCCAGCTGTGGGAATAGTAGGGGGCGGTGAGGCCTCTGCGGCAGCATAGCCGGCCACGGGAGGCAGGAGCATGTGGCACGACCGGCGCTGCTTTGGGCGGCTGGAGCAAGAAGACCAGAGGTTGAAGAAGCACTACGGCCGTTGGAGACATCGCACGGTCACTGGAGCTAGAATCGTTCATATTGATTAAGTTGACAAAGCACTTCATCCCCGTCAACTTAGTAGGCCCACAAGTCAGCCACCCACCAAGGTGGGTCCCAACTAGAAGGGGGAGTATTCATTTTTTTGTGCGTAATAAGGAGGCACTTCCGATGGGTCCGAGCTGACAGCGGGGGGAACGTTTTTTTTGCAAAATACGGTGACTCGTCCAGTGGGTCCCAGCAGTCAGGGAGGAAACTTTTTTTCGCAAAATACGATGGCCCGTCCGGCGGGTCCCTGCTGTTAGGTGGAGGAATCATTATTTTCCGCGTAATAAGGAGGCACTTCCTTGCTGCGGCTGTCGACCCAGCTGTCAGCCTCTCCATGTACAGTACACTTCCGATGGAAGTCGTTCCTTGACCACGTTGACCACGCCGCGTTCCGTTGCATGCATGCGTCCATGGGCGTGGTGCGTCCCCACCGTCAGCCTCTCACGTACAGTCATCTTCCGATGACTCTCGGTTGTTGACCATGTTGACCACACCGTGCCGAGCGCACCAAAGGCCGGTGGACGACGCGAGGCCCCAGACTGGAACGACCCAGAGATGGGGAAGATGGGGCAGTGGAGTCGCAGATGGAGAGGAGTGGGAAACTTGACTGGTTCGGGTGCGCGGCAGCACAGCCGCGGTGCCGCCCACGGGAGACAGGAGCAAGAACAGAGGTTGAAGAAGGAGCACGGCTGTTGGATTAACATCCAACGGTCCAGCTACTAGAATCATTTGTTGATTAAGTTGACAAAGCCCTTCGTACACTTCCGCTTAGTAGGCCCACAAGTGAGCCACCAAATCTGACGGGTCCCAGCTGTCAACGGGAGGAATAGTTTTTTTCGCATAACAAGGAGGCACTTCCTTCCGTGCGAAGATACAGCCGATGGGTCCCAGCTGTTAGGTGGAGGAAACATTTTTTTCAGCTTAATAAGGAGGAACTTTCCTTGCGTGCGACCATGGACCTCGTGGGTCCCAGCCATCAGGCTCTCCACGTACAGTCCTCTTCCGATGACTCTCGTTTGTTGACCATGCCGCACCGAGCGCAGCGAGGCGATGGACGACGGCGAGGCCCTGGACGGGAACGACTTGGAGATGGGAAGACATGAAGGAAAATGCCCTAGAGGCAATAATAAAGTATTATTTATTTCCTTATATCATGATAAATGTTTATTATTCATGCTAGAATTGTATTAACCAGAAACATAATACATGTGTGAATACATAGACAAACAGAGTGTCACTAGTATGCCTCTACTTGACTAGCTCGTTAATCAAAGATGGTTATGTTTCCTAGCCATAGACATGAGTTGTCATTTGATTAACGGGATCACCTCATTAGGAGAATGACGTGATTGACATGACCCAATCCGTTAGCTTAGCACCCGATCGTATAGTATGTTGCTATTGCTTTCTTCATGACTTATACATGTTCCTATAACTATGAGATTATGCAACTCCCATTTACCGGAGGAACACTTTGTGTGCTACCAAACGTCACAACGTAAATGGGTGATTATAAAGGTGCTCTACAGGTGTCTCCAAAGGTACTTGTTGGGTTGGCGTATTTCGAGATTAGGATTTGTCACTCCGATTGTCGGAGAAGTATCTCTGGGCCCACTCGGTAATGCACATCACTATAAGCCTTGCAAGCATTGAGACTAATGAGTTAGTTGCGGGATGATGTATTACAGAACGAGTAAAGAGACTTGCCGGTAATGAGATTGAACTAGGTATCGACATACCGACGATTGAATCTCGGGCAAGTAACATACCGATGACAAAGGGAACAACGTATGTTGTTATGCGGTCTGACCGATAAAGATCTTCGTAGAATATGTGGGAGCCAATATGGGCATCCAGGTCCCGCTATTGGTTATTGACCGGAGAGGTGTCTCGGTCATGTCTACATAGTTCTCGAACCCGAAGGGTCCGCACGCTTAAAGTTACGATGACAGTTATATTATGAGTTTATATGTTTTGATGTACCGAAGGTTGTTCGGAGTCCCAGATGTGATCACGGACATGACGAGGAGTCTCGAAATGGCCGAGACATAAAGATTGATATATTGGACGACTATATTCGGACACCAGAAGTGTTCCAGAGAAGTTTCGGATTAAACTGGAGTGCCGGAGGGTTACCGGAACCCCCCGGGGAAGTATTGGGCCTTAGTGGGCCTTGAGGGGAGAGAGAGGGCAGCAGCCAGGAGGTGGCGCGCCCCCTCCCAGGAGGAGTCCTAGTTGGACTAGGAGAGGGGGGCGCAGCCCCCTTTCCCTCTCCCTCTCCCTCTCTTTCCTTTACCCCTTCTTTTCCTAGTAGGACTAGGAAAAGGGGAGTCCTACTCCTACTAGGAGGAGGACTCCCCCCTCTCCTTGGCGCGCCCATAGGCAGCCGGCCTCCCCCTTGCTCCTTTATATACGGGGGCAGGGGGGCACCTCTCTACACACTTGATATACGATATTTTAGCCGTGTGCGGTGCCCCCCTCCACCATATTACACCTCGATAATACCGTTGCGGAGCTTAGGCGAAGCCCTGCGTCGGTGGAACATCATCATCGTCACCACGCCGTCGTGCTGACGAAACTCTCCCTCAACACTCGGCTGGATCGGAGTTCGAGGGACGTCATCGAGCTGAACGTGTGTAGAACTTGGAGGTGCCGTACGTTCGGTACTTGATCGGTCGGATCGTGAAGACGTACGACTACATCAACCGCGTTGTGATAACGCTTCCGCTGTCGGTCTACGAGGGTACGTGGACAAAACTCTCCCCTCTCGTTGCTATGCATCACCATGATCTTGCGTGTGCGTAGGAATTTTTTTGAAATTACTACGTTCCCCAACAGTGGCATCCGAGCCAGGTTTTATGCGTTGATACTATGCACGAGTAGAATACAAGTGAGTTGTGGACGATATAAGTCATACTGCTTACCAGCATGTCATACTTTGGTTTAGCGGTATTGTGAGATGAAGCGGCCCGGACCGACATTACGCGTACGCTTACGCGAGACTGGTTTCACCGTTCGGAGCACTCGTTGCTTAAAGGTGACTGGCGGGTGTCTGTCTCTCTCACTTTAGTTGAACCGAGTGTGGCTACGCCCGGTCCTTGCGAAGGTTAAAACAACACCAACTTGACAAACTATCGTTGTGGTTTTGATGCATAGGTAAGAACGGTTCTTGCTAAGCCCGTAGCAGCCACGTAAAACTTGCAACAACAAAGTAGAGGACGTCTAACTTGTTTTTGCAGGGCATGTTGTGATGTGATATGGTCAAGACATGATGTGATATAATTTGTTGTATGAGATGATCATGTTTTGTAACCGAGTTATCGGCAACTGGCAGGAGCCATATGGTTGTCGCTTTATTGTATGAGATGCAATCGCCATGTAATAGTTTTACTTTATCACTAAGCGGTAGCGATAGTCGTAAAAGCAATGAGTTGGCGAGAAGACAACAATACTACGATGGAGATCAAGGTGTCGCGCCGGTGATGATGGTGATCATGACGGTGCTTCGGAGATGGAGATCACGAACACGGTGCTTCGGAGATGGAGATCACGAACACGGTGCGCCGGTAACGATGGTGATCATAACGGTGCTTCGAAGATGGAGATCACAAGCACGGTGCTTCGGAGATGGAGATCACAAGCACAAGATGATGATGGCCATATCATATCACTTATATTGATTGCATGTGATGTTAATCCTTTATGCATCTTATCTTGCTTTGATTGACGGTAGCATTATAAGATGATCTCTCACTAAAATTTCGAGATAAAAGTGTTCTCCCTGAGTATGCACCGTTGCGAAAGTTCTTCGTGCTGAGACACCACGTGATGATCGGGTGTGATAGGCTCTACGTTCAAATACAACGGGTGCAAAACAGTTGCACACGCGGAATACTCAGGTTAAACTTGACGAGCCTAGCATATGCAGATATGGCCTCGGAACACAGAGACCGAAAGGTCGAGCGTGAATCATATAGTAGATATGATCAACATAGTGATGTACACCATTGAAACTACTCCATCTCACGTGATGATCGGACATGGTTTAGTTGATTTGGATCACGTAATCACTTAGATGATTAGAGGGATATCTATCTAAGTGGGAGTTCTTAAGTAATATGATTAATTGAACTTAAAATTATCATGAACTTAGTACCTGATAGTATCTTGCTTGTCTATGTTAATTGTAGATAAATGGCCCGTGCTGTTGTTCCGTTGAATTTTAATGCGTTCCTTGAGAAAGCTAAGTTGAAAGATGATGGTAGCAATTACACGGACTGGGTCCGTAACTTGAGGATTATCCTCATTGCTGCACAGAAGAATTACGTCCTGGAAGCACCGCTAGGTGCCAGGCCTCCTGCAAGAGCTACGCCAGAAGTTATGAACGTCTGGCAGAGCAAAGCTGATGACTACTCAATAGTTCAGTGTGCCATGCTTTACGGCTTAGAACCGGGCCTTCAACGACGTTTTGAACGTCATGGAGCATATGAGATGTTCCAGGAGTTGAAGTTAATATTTCAAGCAAATGCCCGGATTGAGAGATATGAAGTCTCCAATAAGTTCTATAGCTGCAAGATGGAAGAGAATAGTTCTGTCAGTGAGCATATACTCAGAATTTCTGGGTCTAATAATCACTTGATTCAACTGGGAGTTCTACTTCCGGATGATTGCGTCATTGACAGAATTCTTCAATCACTGCCACCAAGCTACAAGAGCTTCGTGATGAACTATAACATGCAAGGGATGGATAAGACAATTCCCGAGCTCTTCGCAATGCTAAAGGCAGCGGAGGTAGAAATGAAAAAGGAGCATCAAGTGTTGATGGTCAGTAAAACCACTAGTTTCAAGAAAAAGGGCAAAGGGAAGAAGAAAAGGAACTTCAAGAAGAACAGCAAGCAAGTTGCTGTTCAGGAGAAGAAATCCAAATCTGGACCTAAGCCTGAAACTGAGTGCTTCTACTGTAAGCAGATTGGTCACTGGAAGCGGAACTGCCCCAAGTATTTGGCGGATAAGAAGGATGGCAAGGTTAACAAAGGTATATGTGATATACATGTTATTGATGTGTACCTTACTAATACTCGCAGTAGCACCTGGGTATTTGATACTGGTTCTGTTGCTAATATTTGCAACTCGAAACAGGGGCTATGGATTAAGCGAAGATTGGCTAAGGATGAGGTGACGATGCGCGTGGGAAATGGTTCCAAAGTCGATGTGATCGCCGTCGGCACGCTACCTCTACATCTACCTTCGGGATTAGTTTTAGACCTAAATAATTGTTATTTGGTGCCAGCGTTGAGCATGAACATTATATCTGGATCTTGTTTAATGCGAGACGGTTATTCATTTAAATCAGAGAATAATGGTTGTTCTATTTATATGAATAATATCTTTTATGGTCATGCACCCTTGAAGAGTGGTCTATTTTTAATGAATCCCGATAGTAGTGATACACATATTCATAATGTCGAAGCCAAAAAATGCAGAGTTAATAATGACAGTGCAACTTATTTGTGGCACTGCCGTTTGGGTCATATGGGTGTAAAGCGCATGAAGAAACTCCATACTGATGGAATTTTGGAATCACTTGGTACTTGTGAACCGTGCCTCATGGGCAAGATGACCAAAACACCGTTCTCCGGAACTATGGAGAGAGCAACAGATTTGTTGGAAATCATACATACAGATGTATGTGGTCCGATGAATATTGAGGCTCGTGGCGGATATCGTTATTTTCTCACCTTCACAGATGATTTGAGCAGATATGGGTATATCTACTTAATGAAACATAAGTCTGAAACATTTGAAAAGTTCAAACAATTTCACAGTGAAGTTGAAAATCATCGTAACAAGAAAATAAAATTCCTACGATCTGATCGTGGAGAATATTTGAGTTACGAGTTTGGCCTACATTTGAAACAATGCGGAATAGTTTCGCAACTCACGCCACCCGAAACACCACAGCGTAATGGTGTGTCCGAACGTCGTAATCGTACTTTATTAGATATGGTGCGATCTATGATGTCTCTTACTGATTTACCGCTATCGTTTTGGGGTTATGCTTTAGAGACGGCTGCATTCACTCTAAATAGGACACCATCGAAATCCGTTGAGACGACGCCTTTTGAACTATGGTTTGGCAAGAAACCAAAGTTGTCGTATCTTAAAGTTTGGGGTTGCGATGCTTATGTGAAGAAACTTCAACCTGATAAGCTCGAACCTAAATCAGAGAAATGTGTCTTCATAGGATACCCAAAGGAGACTGTTGGGTACACCTTCTATCACAGATCCGAAGGCAAGATATTCGTTGCTAAGAATGGATCCTTTCTAGAGAAGGAGTTTCTCTCGAAAGATGTGAGTGGGAGGAAAGTAGAACTTGATGAGGTAACTGTACTTGCTCCCTTATTGGAAAGTAGATCATCGCAGAAATCAGTTTCTGCGACACCTACACCAATTAGTGAGGAAGTTAATGATAATGATCATGAAACTTTAGATCAAGTTATTACTGAACTTCGTAGGTCAACTAGATCAAGATCCGCACCAGAGTGGTACGGTAATCCTGTTCTGGAGGTCATGTTACTAGACCATGGAGAACCTACGAACTATGAGGAAGCGATGGTGAGCCCAGATTCCGCAAAATGGCTTGAAGCCATGAAATCCGAGATGGGATCCATGTATGAGAACAAAGTATGGACTTTGGTTGACTTGCCCGATGGTCGGCAAGCCATTGAAAACAAATGGATCTTCAAGAAGAAGACTGACGCTGATGGTAATGTTACTGTCTATAAAGCTCGACTTGTTGCGAGAGGTTTTTGACAAGTTCAAGGGATTGACTACGATGAGACCTTCTCACCCGTAGCGATGCTTAAGTCTGTCTGAATCATGTTAGCAATTGCCGCATTTTATGATTATGAAATTTGGCAAATGGATGTCAAAACTGCATTCCTAAATGGATTTCTGGAAGAAGAGTTGTATATGATGCAACCGGAAGGTTTTGTCGATCCAAAGGGAGCTAACAAAGTGTGCAAGCTCCAGCGATCCATTTATGGACTGGTGCAAGCCTCTCGGAGTTGGAATAAACGCTTTGATAGTGTGATCAAAGCATTTGGTTTTATACAGACTTTTGGAGAAGCCTGTATTTACAAGAAAGTGAGTGGGAGCTCGATATCATTTCTGATATTATATGTGGATGACATATTACTGATTGGAAATGATATAGAATTTCTGGATAGCATAAAGGGATACTTGAATAAGAGTTTTTCAATGAAAGACCTCGGTGAAGCTGCATATATATTAGGCATAAAGATCTATAGAGATAGATTAAGACGCTTAATTGGACTTTCACAAAGCACATACCTTGACAAAGTTTTGAAGAAGTTCAAAATGGATCAAGCAAAGAAAGGGTTCTTGCCTGTACTACAAGGTGTGAGATTGAGTAAGACTCAATGCCCGACCACTGCAGAAGATAGAGAGAAGATGAAAGATGTTCCCTATGCTTCAGCCATAGGCTCTATCATGTATGCAATGCTGTGTATCAGACCTGATGTGTCCCTTGCTATAAGTTTAGCAGGGAGGTACCAAAGTAATCTAGGAGTGGATCACTGGACAGCGGTCAAGAACATCCTGAAATACCTGAAAAGGACTAAGGATATGTTTCTCGTTTATGGAGGTGACAAAGAGCTCATCGTAAGAGGTTACGTTGATGCAAGCTTTGACACTGATCTGGACGATTCGAAATCGCAAACCGGATACGTATTTACATTGAACCGTGGAGCTATCAGTTGGTGCAGTTCTAAGCAAAGTGTCGTGGCGGGATCTACGTGTGAAGCGGAATACATAGCTCCTTTACATTGAACCGTGGAGCTATCAGTTGGAAGCAGCAAATGAAGGAGTCTGGATGAAGGAGTTCATATCCGATCTAGGTGTCATACCTAGTACATCGGGACTAATGAAAATCTTTTGTGACAATACTGGTGCAATTGCCTTAGCAAAGGAATCCAGATTTCACAAGAGGACCAAGCACATCAGAAGACGCTTCAATTCCATCCAGGATTTAGTCCAGGTGGGAGACATAGAAATTTGCAAGATACATACGGATCTGAATGTTGCAGACCCGCTGACTAAGCCTATTCCACGAGCAAAACATGATCAGCACCAAGACTCCATGGGTGTGAGAATCATTACTGTGTAATCTAGATTATTGACTCTAGTGCAAGTGGGAGACTGAAGGAAATATGCCCTAGAGGCAATAATAAAGTATTATTTATTTCCTTATATCATGATAAATGTTTATTATTCATGCTAGAATTGTATTAACCGGAAACATAATACATGTGTGAATACATAGACAAACAGAGTGTCACTAGTATGCCTCTACTTGACTAGCTCGTTAATCAAAGATGGTTATGTTTCCTAGCCATAGACATGAGTTGTCATTTGATTAACGGGATCACCTCATTAGGAGAATGACGTGATTGACATGACCCAATCCGTTAGCTTAGCACCCGATCGTTTAGTATGTTGCTATTGCTTTCTTCATGACTTATACATGTTCCTATAACTATGAGATTATGCAACTCCCGTTTACCGGAGGAACGCTTTGTGTGCTACCAAACGTCACAACGTAAATGGGTGATTATAAAGGTGCTCTACAGGTGTCTCCAAAGGTACTTGTTGGGTTGGCGTATTTCGAGATTAGGATTTGTCACTCCGATTGTCGGAGAAGTATCTCTGGGCCCACTCGGTAATGCACATCACTATAAGCCTCGCAAGCATTGTGACTAATGAGGTAGTTGCGGGATGATGTATTACGGAACGAGTAAAGAGACTTGCCGGTAACGAGATTGAACTAGGTATCGAGATACGGACGATCGAATCTCGGGCAAGTAACATACCGATGACAAAGGGAACAACGTATATTGTTATGCGGTCTGACCGATAAAGATCTTCGTAGAATATGTGGGAGCCAATATGGGCATCCAGGTCCCGCTATTGGTTATTGATCGGAGAGGTGTCTCGGTCATGTCTACATAGTTCTCGAACCCGAAGGGTCCGCACGCTTAAAGTTACGATGACAGTTATATTATGAGTTTATATGTTTTGATGTACCGAAGGTTGTTTGGAGTCCCGGATGTGATCACGGACATGACGAGGAGTCTCGAAATGGTCGAGACATAAAGACTGATATATTGGACGACTATATTCGGACACCCGAAGTGTTCCGGAGAAGTTTGGGATTAAACCGGAGTGCCGGAGGGTTACCGGAACCCCTCGGGGAAGTATTGGGCCTTAGTGGGCCTTGAGGGGAGAGAGAGGGCAGCAGCCAGGAGGTGGCGCGCCCCCTCCCAGGAGGAGTCCTAGTTGGACTAGGAGAGGGGGGCGCAGCCCCCTTTCCCTCTCCCTCTCCCTCTCTTTCCTTTCCCCCTTCTTTTCCTAGTAGGACTAGGAAAGGGGAGTCCTACTCCTACTAGGAGGAGGACTCCCCCCCTCTCCTTGGCGCGCCCATAGGCTGCCGGCCTCCCCCTTGCTCCTTTATATACGGGGGCAGGGGGCACCTCTCTACACACTTGATATACGATATTTTAGCCGTGTGCGGTGCCCCCCTCCACCATATTCCACCTCGATAATACCGTTGCGGAGCTTAGGCGAAGCCCTGCGTCGGTGGAACATCATCATCGTCACCACGCCATCGTGCTGACGAAACTCTCCCTCAACACTCGGCTGGATCGGAGTTCGAGGGACGTCATCGAGCTGAACGTGTGTAGAACTTGGAGGTGCCGTACGTTCGGTACTTGATCGGTCGGATCGTGAAGACGTACGACTACATCAACCGCGTTGTGATAACGCTTCCGCTGTCGGTCTACGAGGGTACGTGGACAACACTCTCCCCTCTCGTTGCTATGCGTCACCATGATCTTGCGTGTGTGTAGGATTTTTTTTGAAATTACTACGTTCCCCAACAAGACGCGGCAGTGGAGTCGCAGATTGAGTGGAGGAGAAGGGTTATAACTGGTTCTGGTGCGGCGTGGGGCTGCAGTCTGTGGAGAATAATAGGAGGCGTGGAGGGGTGGAGGGATAGCCTGGCCGGCGGTGGGGTAGCGCTTCGCAGCGATGCGTGCTAAGCAGAGCCGCTAGCCGCCGGAGGCCAGACCAAGCGGTCCCGGCGACGCTGGAGGAAGAAGACAAGAGATTGAAGGTGCATGCCGACCAAGTTGACAACGTCCTGCGTAGGCTTCGACCTATTGGCCCACATGTCAGCCTGCAAAAATGTGGCATATATTTAACCCATGTTTTCTAGAATGTACAGTCCATTTGCTGGGCTGGGTGAACAAATAATTTCGCGTCAATGCGGCCCATTTATATTATCTAAGAAAACCTAGCCCATTTGCACTTCCTTCAAATACACGAATTAGCTGGGCTCGTTATATATATAATGTTATGTTAGAAGGAGCAATTAATATAAAAAATAAACCGGAGAGGCACATTTTTTATATACATAATTAACTAATTAGCGAGTTATTGCTCAAACTAAAAATGAGCGCGTTATTATTACATTGGTCCTTAAAATCTTCGCAAGCTTTTGTACGCAATCACCAGGATTTTCCTTGCCTGTGAGTCAAAAACAACCAGGATTTTCCTTGCCAACTTCTGTTAAACATTTACTTTTATAAGTTAATAACACGTGGGATGTTTTCATAATGTATATATAAGTCTCTATAATATATACGATAATAGTAATAATATAAATATATATAATGTGGTTAAAAAAATACATTGGGCCGCCGATCTTTAAGAAAAAACCCATAGGTCGGTATGGACCTCAAAAAATAAGTTGAAACCACTGTCACCCATATGTCGTGGGCTACGCATGTTAAAATACAAAACCTAGGCCTAGCTGATACTTGTTCGCCCTCTGGAAAAAAATGATACCAGATCCCCGAGCGAACTGGATTATAGAGGGGGCCGGCGGCACGACTGAAGAAGCACATCAGGAGCGATTTTTTTCTTCAGTGGATGGCTCTCGATGGCGTTTTTTACTTGCCTCTGCACCATACAACTTGTATTTTTAGCCTCCCAGTCCGTGGTGGACCAGCAGCCCATTTGCTGGGCAGGCCAACCTACAGAAACCAGCACTCGATTTTTCATCAAGCCCCAAAAACAACGCAGTACTATGTTTGTTTTGAGGCCGAAAACATTACGGCAGGGGTTGAGCGGGGGAGGGAGCAAGACAGAGCAAAAAGATTAAAAAGAGTTGATGCGCCATTGCTACCCTAACAAAGCAGGTGCAATTCTTCTTGGGAAGAAGGTGTGCCGTTGACACCCACACGCCACATACCCCACAGTAGGCATATTAACAAGTTCACACACAAGCACAACAGAAAAGGTAAACATTCGTATCATACTCAGGTTCACATGACACGTTCATATTCATAGCCAACATTCACTATTAACAACTCAAAAGATTCATATATACACAAGTTTTTCAGCATGTCTATGGATCCAAATGATTGATAGATCACACAACAATATTCATAGATAATTCACAAAAAGATTCAGATATACACATGTTCGTTATGTTTATGCATCCAAATGATTGAGATCACAAACAATATGATCCATGGACGAACTTTAATTACCTAGGGTACAGACTGGTCAATGGTGTTCAGTCGGAGGTACTTCTTGCTAAAATTAATGCTTGTACGAGTAAACTTTCGAGTACAGAAGAGTCAGCACAGACAATCCGAACTTTGCTTGTAGGTTTATCCTCAAATAGTGGCCTCATGCCGAGGGAGGTTGGAGCAACTTGGCCACTACTTTCATCGAACTAGTTTACTAGCTCATCTTGGTCTTGTAGCTCGCCAAAATTCTACATTGCAGACTGGTAAATGGTGTTCAATCGGAGGTACTTCTTGCTAAAATTAATGCTTGTACGAGTAAACTTTCGAGTACATAAGAGGCAGCACAGACAATCTGAACTTTGCTTGTAGGTTTATCCTCAAATAGTGGCCTCGTGCCGAGGGAGGTTTGAGCAACTTGGCCACTACTTTCATCCAATTAGTTTACTGGCTCATCTTGGTCTTGTATCTCGCCAAACTTCTACATTGGAGACGAGAAAGGAGGCGGTTGAGAAAATGAACCACCCAAATTTTTTGTGCAGTTCAACTGAAATGGAGCATCCCTGGCGTGCGGACTGATTAAGTGCCAGATGAATATACGCGTCAACCAACTTGTCTGGAATCTTTAGACTCCATGCCATACAGTTCGCTACCATATGTGCCGATAACCAAAAGGCACAAGTTGGGACCAAAGACTGGACTGCATTTTTTGGGGCTATGCGCCAAGCAATATTTTTGGCGTTCACTCTCCTAATACTTGGAGTTTGACAATTGGTTGACGCCGGTTGATACTCGAATGAATATAGGCACTTCTTCTTGTCAACATCGTTGCTTGTCTGAGTGAACTTTGGAGTACATAGCAGCAGCATAAGTACCTGTCCATCTGATCTTTTTGTGCAGTTCTACTGAAATCACCCGATGTAATGATTTGCCTGCGAGTTCAGGCTCCAAGTTACTCGTTTATGAAATCAGCAAACAGTAGCACAATACCAAATTACCAATACATATGACAAGCACAATAATCAGGATAAAGACCAGTACCAGCCTGTGTGAGGTAGCATATCAATTACTATTTCCTTTGACTGGAAGCCGAGATAAGCCAAGCGACTGACAGCAAAGGAAGAATGCAAGCTGAGATTAGCGACTAACAGGAAAGGAAGGAAGCTGTCGAGGCAATGAAGCACCCAAAGTTTTTGTGCAGTTCCACCAAAATCGAGCATCCCTGTTGGCACATATATTGAGAGAGTGAGATTACTGTAATAGTGGGACTAGTTGATGAAACATACACTAACAAATAGAAGCACCCTTATTATCTTAATGGGTAAAGTTAGCATTCCCTCCCTGCTCCACCAGATGATTCACCTCCATAGACAAACATACACATGTACATGATTCAGCATAGGGTGCTACTAAAGATTTGTTTAACTCTGACTGGAAAATTAGGCAGCAATAAATTAGTGGTACTTAAGTACTCCTAATTAATTAAGTGAGACAGCAGAAGTGGAAGGGCTACCTAGAGGATCGTCTCACATGTAAGGTAGTCGTTGCCGGAGCCCTTGAATGGCCTCGACTGAGGCCTCTGGCTTCAGCTAGATCGCCTTGGCACTGTTTACTCTTTTTCTTCTTCCTCTTCATGCTCTGTTTCTCATTCTCCTCACCAGTTGGTGAAACCAAGTACATGATTGGCCTTCTATTTCAGAATTGGTTTTGTCAGTGAGGGAGTACAAGCGTACTAGTAAAAAAATAGCATTATTTTCTCATGGCAGTCACAAAATAGAGATGAACACATGCATTAAATATCATTCTTACCTAAAGGAAGGTTATGGTGCAAATATGGATGATGAGGACTGGAACACAGATCTCCCTTTCTGCAGTTCCACCAAAATGAACCAACTGTTCCATTCTGACATTCCAGTTAAACAACACAAAAGTCACTTCTTTTAAGAAGAGTTTGTGCAGTGCACCAAAAGGTCACAACAGCAACCAGGTGAAATGGATATCCCTGTTTGTACAAAAAGCTACAGAGGAAACAGTCAGAGTCTCAAACAATTACAGGCAAAAACATTTGGCTAAACTTGTCATGGCTTATAACATTGGCATGGCTTCATTTTTACCAGGGGCATTAGATTAAGTACAACTAAATATTTGGTATAAGGGCATGGGACAGTGGGTGCACCAGCAGTCCAGCACCATGTACCTAAACAAGGGCATAAAGTGGCGATTCATAGTTTGTTGCCCCGACAAACAAACATCCAAGAAACATATCTGGGTTGGTCCCATTTTTGTTCACTCTAGCCACCTACTCCTATGTGTGGATAGCAAATCTAGTCCTGGTCATACCACTGTGTACAGCGTTACCCCTATATTTCCCTTTTCGACCAAGAGACCGGTTGGATGACCAGTCTGTACTACTTTCACCCCCTTTCCTTCCTGTTTGTACCAAGTCCGATGTACTACATACTAAATTCCCCCACGTCCACTTTATTTCTTGTTTGAACCAAGTACAAGATTCGACTCCATGAAGTAGCTTTACCTCTAACAATAGAAAAAAGGTGACGTTGGACCATCCGATCGAGAGGGGCTGAGAGGTAGAAAATGATGCCCATGCAGCGACATAGCGAGCTGGGGAAGTAGAGCTAAGGCGGTTTCGAAGGAAGATTTACGTGAAGGTCGTCGGGATGTGGATAGGTGGGCGGCGGGAGGCCGGATCCGCCCACACTAGGGCAACGACGAAGGGATCGGAGGACCTCCCACGCCGGCGCTCGGCCAGAGATAACGGTGCGGCCGGCAGTGGGTCTCCTCCCTCGCTGTCGACGATGGCCTAAACGCTGCCCCTCCTCTCCTTCACCGGCGGAGGGGGATACGTCCGGATCTGTTACCAGCGGTGAGGATAGAAAGACAGTGTTTTTTGAAGGGAGAAAGACAGTGTCACCACCCCTATCTTGTTTCGATCTGGAGAGGATGACAGTGTGTGAATAGAGCAACCCTAGCAAGCAAGCACGGAGGCTCCGGCCTATATATACGTAGTGGGGTAGTTTTCCTTTTTCACTCCATCAAAACAATCGTTTAAAATTGTGTACTACGTGCCAGGTCGCCATTTTTTTAGTTGTTGATTGTTTTTTGAGATAGCTACCCGCTTGTTCCAAGTGGTGTTATGGTGTGCCAGGTTGCACTTTGTATCGTTCAAGTCTGGTACAAGTCCCTCCATTAAATGAACCACCACCCCCTCATAAAAATTGTGAACAAGCCCACGGCTAAAATTATCGGAAACGTGGGTTGCCCCAACATGCATTATTATTTATATTTTCTACTCCCTCCGTTCCTAAATATAAGTCTTTTTTATTAGCCACACCTAAGACAAGAATTTTTTTATTAGCAGTGAACCCCACATGTCATAGACACAAAAAGTGTGGCAAGATTCCCTTAGGCAAGCCAAAGTGTGTCTAACAATTTGAGCAACTCAAGTTAGGCAAGTTTGGCAAGTGTGGGAAAAATAATGTGGCAACATAAGACAAACATAGTCACAATCCAAACAGCCCCGTAATTTTTTGTGACATGCATGAAAATTTGGTTAGTTAAATTTATAGTCAAAATTTGGCAAGGTGCATCAAATCAACACATGCAAGTATCAAAAGGGAAGTCACGGCATGCATGCATGTGTTGTACTCCCCCCGTTTCCAAATAATTCTTTTTAGAGATTGCAACAAGTGACTACATACGAAGCAAAATATGTCTACATACATCCGTATGTAGTAGTCCATTTGAAATGTGTAAAATGACTTATATCGAGTGCAGTGCTTTGATGTGTCGCGTCAACTCGTACAAGACCGAGAAGTTTGATTACTACAACGCCCTCTCCCTCGCGGACTGAGCTCCGGTGCCTTAACTGCACCTGCCTTTGGCTGCATGATAGGTGGGCCAACCACCTGTTGGGCCCACCTATCATAGACGCAAAGGCAGGAGCAGTAAGTCAATGAAGCTGCGTCCCTCCCTCACGCATGAGCGTGGTGGCTGGCAGGACTAGTAGGAGCTTTCACTACACGCTTCTTGACGGCGGCGAATGTGCGGATGGAGTTGTCCATCATGTCGTCCATGCGTGAGGCGAAGCCGACGTCGGCGAGGGATACGACGCAGCGGTCGCCAGCACTGTCTGGAAATGCTGCGCGGTGCGGGGCCGCAGGCCAGCGCCTTGGATGATTTGGCACAGCCGACTGCCGCTTGCGACCATCGCCTCCATAGGTGCTTCTGGCTCCTGGTCACTTGGTCTTGGATTGAAGTGAGCAGTGTTGCGCAGAGACTAAGGAGTAGATGGATTGGAGTGGTGGGGTGCCTTTATATGAGAATCCAAACTCTGTTGCATTCACATCGTGCTGGCTCTATTCTGCTTCTCCAATTAATTCCCTCTGCATGTAGAGTAATTTGAGGATGCATCATTGACCGTTCAACGTCTCGGGAACTGCTACCCTCTCCCTCCTTGGCATTCAAGCACCTATGGAGGCGACTGCCGCTCGCGTCTATCGCGTGTCAGGAGACGTTCCCGTCGACGACGAGGTGCCTATGGTGACTTTGTAAATTTCAAGATGATAGTACTAGTATACTCAATATTGTGCACCGCGACCAAGGCCGAGAGGAAAACGAGAGAACTACGTATTTTTTTACAGTGTAGATTCACTCATTTTGCTCCATATGTACTCTGTCTCGGTGTAGTCTAGTCACTTGTTGAAATCTCTAGAAAGGCAAATACTCCTTTCTGGTTTACAGGGCTATACTAGCAAGTAGTACTACAATAGTGGGCTCACATAGCAATTTTGTCTGATGCAAGAGCCTGGCTATATGTGTGCTCCAAGGTTCGCAACTTCTAGGTTCGGGTTGCACTTGGCTCTTCGCCTCTTCGAGAAGACAAACAATGATGTTACTACTACTGCTTCTATAGTATCGAATCCACTGCTGCATGTTCGAATCCACTGCTGCATGTCCGTCCACCGCGAGCGGGAGGGATAAGCAAAAGCATGTCCTCGTCTGTAGCCACCGCGTGCATGGGCGAGGGAGAAGGCGTGTAGTAGTAAAATCAAGCTTCTCCTCGTTGTACGAGTTGACGCGACACATCATAGCACTGGCCCCACATGGTTGCCTCTAAACTTGGCTGAAAGACCCGTAGTGCACAATACTCCATTTGCTGCAACCTCTAACATTTACCCCACCACAAATTAAAATATATATTCCTGTCTTGACCAGATGAGCGTGCAAACTAGAATCACCAGGATGACATGTAGGGCCAGAAGATTATTTTAACAAAAAAATATAGCATGGAGCCGACCCCAACTATTTTAAGCTTACAGGCACGGTACACGCTATCCTAGACTACTCTACACATGAAACTGCCACACGAGCGTCCGGGCTGCGCTTGGCTCTTCGCCTCTTCGGGAAGTCGAACAATGGCCCTCTTTGGATACTCTAACTCACTTAGAGGTTAGAGTTAGATTCTAACCCTGAACTAACTCTAACCAAAAAGGTGTTTGGATAGCAGGGTTAGATGGAGCGCGGATATGGCGAGGCGCCTTCACGGGCGGTGCGAGAGGGAGGGAGGGAGAGGACAAGAAGCTTCGAGGAAGTGAGGAGGGATCTGCCTCGAGGAAGTGCCATCTGACACCGATTGAACTGCTGCATGTCCACCGCGTACGGGAGGGAGAGCGTGTAGCGAACGAAAGCTTCTCCTAGTCCTGCCAGCCACCATGCTCATGGGCGAGGGAGGGACGCAGATTCATTGACTTACTGCTCCTGCCTTTGCGTCCATGACAGGTGGGCCCAACAGGTCGGTGGCCCACCTGTCATGCAGCTACAGGCAGGTGCGGTTAAGGCGAGAGGGCGTTGTAGTAATCAAACTTCTCAGTCTTGTACGAGTTGACGCGACACATCAAAGCACTACACTCGATATATTTCAATAATTTGCGTTTACTCATGCATTAATTACAACGCATGCATGCATGCCGTGACTCTCCTTTTGATACTTGCATGTGTTGATTTAATGCACCTTGAAGTAGTATGAATATGTGACGGTAAAGCTTTGTAATGCCCTGGCCCTAATAAAGCGAGAGATGGTTGTGCACGAGGAGGGCGAGATCATGCAAACGGAACAGGACCCGAAGATGGAGCTCTCTATGGTCTCGATGGACCTCACCTTGCTCCACTGCCCCTTGTGCCTCTGCCCCTTGAAGCCTCCAGTGTATGAGGTTCGAATACACCTCATCCGTTTGGCTGATCGAGCAAGGTGCAGGTTTCTTGATTGATGTGTTGTTCGATTGATTTGTGTAGTGCAAGGGAGGGCACCTGGCTTGCGCGGACTGCCACGTCGAGCGCCCTGGGAACCAGCGGCAGTGCCAGAAGTGCGAGCGTGGCGGTGGCTTCGACGTGCGGAACACGGCGGTGGACGCCGTCCTCTCCTCGGTGAGGGTGGAGTGCCCGCACGAAGGCTGTGGGCTCTACGTCACTTACCACAAGCTCGCCGATCACCAGAGCGTGTGTCCACTCGCGCCCTGCAAATGCCACGTGAGACGGCTACGAAGGCCCGCCGCCGGTGCTCTCCCACCACATCAGCACCGTGCATCCCATGCCCGTGCATAGGATCCAGTACGGCAAGGCGCTCAAGCTGCAAGTGCCACTGTCGGAGCCACGGCTCTTGCTGTTCGCGGAGGAGGACGGCCGCGCGTTTTTCTCTGTCGGCGGCGTGCTCAACATCGGCGCGCCTATCGCCGTGTCGGTCGTCTGCATCAGAGCGGGGGCGTCACCACTGCTGCACTACGTGGCCAAGCTGTGGGCGTACGGCCCGCCAGGGGAGCCCAAAGGCAGGACCGACGCCGTCAAGGTGGAAATGGAGGTGACAAGCAGCAGGGATCCCGACGACGTCGCCGTGCAGGAGCTGACCTTCTTCACAGTTCTGCCCAAGCTGCTGGCCGGGGCTAAGCTGGTATCCCTCCACATTCAGATTGACAAGCTCAGGTCCTAAATGATTCTATAGTGCCTTCTGTTTATCTTAGTAATATGCTAATATAGGGGTTAGCTCGGTCTACTTTAGCTTAAGAGATGGTGGGTTTTGGTGGCGATGCAGCAATTACCTCGACATCAGATCAGCAGTGAAAGTAATTTCGAACAGTTGAATGGATATTTTGTGTCTGTTGGATATAAAGTTCCTTTGGGTAAGAAGTAACAGCTTATGTGCTTTTTTTCGAAACAGAACAACGATACTAGTATAATTTTTGTTGACATGCACTAATATTTTCAAAACGGACGCCGGACTGTAGCTAGAAGGGCGGTTGAGACGCGGCATCGGCCCATACCGCGATGACCCCCGATTGGGTCGCACCGACTGTGGATTTTCTCCATCGCCGATGTCGACCGCGTCAACGCAGAACATTGTTCCCTTCCCCCAGCTGCGGGATCAGGCCGGATATGTGACCAGCGGTGTGGCCACCGTCATTCTATGCTTGTGAAGAGAGCAACCCAAGCAAGCAGGATTGTAGCTTAGGCTCCTGCTAGTGTATATATATTGGTTTTCTTTTTCTCTCCATATCAACCATTTTATATTGCGTACGTGTCATTGAAGAGTGAAATGATGGTTGCTTCTTCCGCCTAACTTACTGTGTGATTTGACTGCTCCTTTAGTGGCCCCTACACGTACTCCCCCTACGTGTATGCAACACTCACACGTACACATGGATGCAAAAACGCGCGCGACGCCCTAAATGCATGCATGTCCGAGCACACGACGAAACACACACGGTCACCCTCAAGTGCTCAACCTACACGTGCATGCACACAAATACTCAGCCAGGGTGAGCTAGTGACCGTATAAACACCGGAAAATGTATATATTGAGTGCAATGAGCGTATTATGAAGTCCACTGATCGTATTTTTACAAATATACAGTGACAGACAATGTATTTATCTCGTTTGAAATTAAGCCATATTAACCGGAGAGGAGGCAGTATGGACTAGCATTACTTTGATGTGTCCCGTCAACTTGCCGAATGAGGAGAAGCTTGCGCGCGGTGGCTCGCAGGACAAGGAGAAACTTTTGACTAATGCAAGCTGTCCTTCGCTCAGGCGGTGGACGTGCAACAGTTAATTCGGTATCAGATTGCTAGAAGCATACACTATACTAGTACTATTATTGTTGCACTTCCCGAAGAGGCGAACAACCAAGCGCAAATTTAGTAGTACTACTACTATAGTCTATAGAGGTATGTACTACTATACTAGTACTAGGAACCGGATGGAGGAGCATCTGCACTCTTATTATGTTTTTAAAATGTGATAAAGCAATCTTCAACACATTTGGTTCTCTTCGAGGGTTCTCGCAAGTGATAATGGAAGTTGATTGCATGGAACACTCGCCACAACTCTCGCTTAATTCTGGCTCATATCCTGTTACAAATAGGAGCGCTCGGTAATATTTCCTCTTTTTTTGTTATTCAACATGTAAACAGGTCAGCAAACCTTGCGGCGCATCTTTGTGCGAACCGTGCTTGTTGCACTTTGAATGTGGCCAAGAGCTGGCTTCATAAAACACCTCACTTCCTACTTCTTTTTTTGCGGGGTAGCTCGCTTCCTAGTGACCAGTGTCTTGGCTGATCGTCCTAAGAATGCTTATATATGAATAAAGCTCTCTCATTTACCCGCAAAAAAGATTAAGCCATATTAACCGGAAAGGAGGGAGTATGGACTAGCACTACTTGTTGGTGTGTCCCGTCAACTGGTAGAACAAGGAGAAGCTTGCAGGACAAGGTGAAGCTCACTTACGCCTTTTGACTAATGCAACGTACCCTCGCCCAGGCGGTGGACATGCATCAGTTCATTCGGTGTCAGATTGCCAGAGGCATACACTGTAGTACCGAACATGCGGAGTACCATCATTGTTTGACTTCACGAAGAGGCGAAGAGCCAAGCGCAAGGTTTAGTAGTACGAGTAGTACTACTACTAGAACCGCATGGTGGAGCCTCTGTACTCTTATTTTTCTTAATCTCTAATAAAGTACACATTTATTCCGGAGAAGGGCAGAAAACGGCAGCCCAACATGTAATGATGATATCGATCAACCATGCTCGAATATATCTTGGCCTTCGTGCGAGCCCGTCTGTGTGTTCTCGCTCCTCGTTTCTCTCAAGGAACGGCGGGTTGGCCATTTTGCCGTCAATTGAGATCGGGTTGCTCACACTCCGGTCCCACATGTCAGTGATATGCCAAGAGGAGGTGCGTTGACCGACTGGCCATACACGTACTTGGTTTTGCACCTTCATACTACTCCTCCCTCCGTCACAGTTTACAGGGCGCGCTTCATTATGATGCATTTCTCTCAATGCATTTCCACCACCAGAGAGACTTTAGACGCGTTTGGTTTAATGCTCAATTAATTAAGGCGTGGTAACCGCAATTTTCTCTCAATGTAGTACTATGGAGTGGAGTAAGTGCATGCATGTGTGTACCCAGGGTGGAAGCACTGCATGCATGTGTGTACGCATTATTTCCTCTAGTAATAGACGCCGTGCTATAACTACCAATGCTATTTTTTAGGCTGATCGCTAGTCGCCTTGGTCCCAGAGATTTTCTCTTTTTCTGAAGCGCGCTCTATAAACAGTGATGGATGGAGTAGTATGAGCGATTCAAAGAAGAGCGTATTGATGGTTGCTTCTTCCGAGCAACTTACAGTGGGAAAGGTGGGGCTTATGATTTGACTGCTCATTACTCACTACTAATGCGGCGCAACGACCGGTCTGAGTCTGCCATGCGGCTGTGCACTACCCCCTCGGTTCTTAAATATACTCTGGAGTATTTTAATTTTCTAGAGATTTCAACGAGTGACTACTCAAATATTTGTCTTTTTAGAGATTCAAATGGACTACTACATACGGATGTATATAGACATATTTTAGAGTGTATATTCACTCATTTTGCTCCATATGTAGTCACTTGTTGAAATCTCTAGAAAGACAAATATTTAGGAACGGAGGGAGTACACATATGAAGCAAAATGAGTGAATCTACACTCTAAAATATGGCCATTTGAAATTTGTAAAAAGACAAATATTGTTGATGACAGTTGCGACGACAAAAAAGAAGCATAATCCTTGTCCTAAGGGAAGATAACAACACGTTTGTGTTTGTCTAAAACGGTGTGAGGACGAGATTGCAATATGGAAAGTACGCCGGACGAGCTACGTTTTGTGCAAAGAACTATGGAAGATCCACATGCAGCGACATGGGAAGACGGGCAGTGGAGCAAGGCCGAAGGGGATACCCGGAGGTCGTCAGGATGTAACTAGGTGAGCGGCGGCGGGCGGAATCTTCCCATACTGCAGCAGCGAGCAGGTGGCGTAGGCCCTACCGTGCCGGAGCTTGGTCAGAGAGAACGGCGTGTATCGTAGATCGGGACGTGCTGCCTCGGCGCCGTCGAACGGAGAAACGATGCAGGTCCTCCCTTTCTGCCGACGGACGGGATGCGACCGGATCAGTGACCAACGGTGAGAGAGAGAGAGAGAGGCCACCGCAACCTTGTGTGAGATACTCTGAAGAGAGACAAACTAGGCAGGGAGGCTCCATTGTATATAGTGGAGCAGACTACCTTTCTCTCCATAAAAATCGTTTTATATTCTGTGTACGTGCCATTGAGCGATATAACTTTATTAAAAAATAACGCGCCAACGCATCAAGTCGAACTTTGTTTCACGCACGCGTGGTACACGACCTCCGTAGGTAAACAACCGCTACACGCGTTCAAATTAGCACGTGGGCTGCCATTTCATACAGAAATGAGCTCCACCGTGTACCCGCGAGGGTGTGGCTGGGCACGAAGCGTGAGTACGTGCACGGTGCACCTATTCTCTTCTTGTATACGTACACCACCTACGTGGGGTTGTGTGAGAGATACAAACGTAGAGAGATATAGTGTGTGGGTTGGTGAGAATTTTTTTAGGGGGGGGGTCAATCAAAAAATTTAACATATGCTATGTGTGTGAAATAGAGTCCTGGATATATAATATGTATAGAGGGGGCGATCCACGAGAAGGAGTGGAGGTATCATCGACTTGAGGTGTCCATAGAATCGAAGAGAGGGATGATGTGTGTGTGTGCGCGCGCGCGGTCGATAAAGAGTGCCATCGAATTTGTGTGTGCCCACGTCAAAGATATAGAGTGGCTGGCCTACTAGAACGAGAGAGGGGACATGTGCGGTTTGTCTCTGTGGCATGGATACCTACCTACAGCGCTCGACTATCGGTGTGTGGTGGGGGGGGGGAGGGAGGCCTAATTAACTATAGAGGTACAATGGCTGCTATATGTGTGGAGGAGGAGAGAGGCCTACCTCATGTATTAAGGGAGATCGATCTACCTCATGTATTAAGGGAGATTGATCGGCATCCATGCATATGTGTAGGAGAGGAATAAGGTTGGGAGAGAGACAAAGCTAGAGTGTTGGAGGGCGTGGTAGTGGAGTTGCTTCTAACAAATGGTGGGATAGGCTTGCTAGACAACTGGAGAGCACGCCTGCAATATCAATAAGAGAGGGGATGGCTGCCTGTCTGTGCACGTGCGTGTGAGAGACGGGTCAGGAGGCATGCACGAATGATGAGGGGGGAAAGATATGGCTGTGGTAAGCAGAGATAACTACATAGGAAGATCAACTGTCCTTTGTCAGAGAAAGGAGATACATAACTTGTGAGGTACGTCGATCGATGGGGGGAATAGTTAAAGTTGACCTAGGTATATGTTGGGAGATCGATTGGTATGTGTGTGTTAGAAGCAAATGAGGCACGGGGAGAAGGATAGAGAGAGAGGGATGCATCTAGGAGGTGGTGCGAGAGTCATACTATATCGAGGGGGAAGGAGTGTGCGAGTACGAGATCGATGAAAAGAGTGGTGGGAGTGAGGCATGGACGGTGATAAGAGAAGAGGGGAAGCTTGTGTTTGTGCTAGGCACACCTGGCTAGAGAGGCATATCGATCGATGTGTGCCGTAAAGGAGCTGGGGGGGCCTACACACACCATGGGTGAACGACCTAAAGTGAAAATACGAATTTGCGCGATGGAGCTAGAGAATTCTGAGGGAGGGTGAGAGGGATGCGGGCGTCTGCATGCACGAGAGAAAGTTAGCGCTAGCTAGCTACAAAGATAAGAGGATTGTGTGGGTGTAAAAGACGAACAGAGATCATACTTCATTATAAAAAGCGAATTCGGATATTCGAAGAATTTATCATAGTGTTTTAAACCGACGCATGTGTGAATATATATAACGGTGATACACATGGTGTGGTTATGAACATGTTATACTCCATATAATATATTTTATCTCTACTCTTATAAAAAAACGGAGTTGTTGATGATGGTGCCATCCTGCAATATAGGCCGTCCAATTTATATCTGACGGATAGCAAGGAAACTATGGCAATTTTGAAAAAAGATACCCACAGCCCTCTCCATATTTGCAAATTAGGCCTCCCCTTGATCATGTTGATCTTCTGTGGAACGCATGTGCATCTTGTTAGTACTACGTATAACATATAGAACATTGATCATAATTTGGGCTAATGTGTGGATTTTGCAGCTCAGGTCTAAATACTTGTCATAATGTAGGGGGCGCGGCACTATACTATGTGTGATAAACACGGTGTACACGTATGGAACATGGTTTAGATTATGAATACATAGTTAGTACATCAAATGTACTATTATTTGGAATCAACATCAAGTGTATTCAAAAAATAGAATTCGAGTTCATGTAGTACACATAGTTCATATCTATCTCTATAGTTGCCATGTGGTGTGTTATTAAGGTAATACACGAATGATGGTTGAAGTTGGCAACAATCATGATTATAGATTCTTATTGAAATAGAGAAACGAATTCAAATTCAGTTCGAATTGCAGCGGTAGTATAAACATTTGGAATGCACTAAAATGTTGGTATGAGTAGGTTACATGCATTATACAGCAAGCGAAAAAATTTAATTGGACATAACATGGATTCATACTCCCTCCTTCCATCTATATAGGGCGTAATGCGTTTTTTAAGACCGCCTTTGACTATTGACAAGATTAATAGTACATGCCATGCACAATGTAAAAATTATATCATTGAAAGAACCTTTCACAGACGAATTTAACGGCGTGCTTTGTGTAAGTTGCATGTCATATATTATTGCTCTAATATTTGGTCAAAGTTAGCATCGAAAAACGCATTAGGCCCTATATAGATGGAAGGAGGGAGTAGCTTTGAATAGCATTTTTATAGTAAAACGGGGCAAGACTCTCTCTTTGTGTGGTGTGAATAGTTTTATTTTTTTGTTTTCTTTTTGGTTGAGGGAAGTGCGAATTGATTTGGTACGTACAAGTACAATATTACACGTTAGGCTTGTCTCTAAAATTCAACCCGCGCCTTGTTATATCCCGAAAATTCAGATATCGTGCTCCCAAAACTGGCGCCTTCACAACCCGCGCCTTGCTATCCCGAAATTACAACGCGCGCGAAAACTCCCTCCAGCTGCCAAATCCCGACACGTGAAATTCCCCTTCTAACCCTGAGCGGAATGGGCCGCTAGTTCAAATCGGTGGGGGGTACTTTTGTAACACACCCTACATTTTGGACAAGCGCGTCCCCAAGTCATGGTTCACCCCCTCCCATCGCCTCCTTTTTGCCATTCGAAATCCCAGGCCGCCATAACCTCTCTGCTCCAGCCGCGAAACCCCACCCTCCTCCGTCCGCCACCTCACCGCTGCCCAGCCGGAGCCTCTTCCCCAACGACGTTGTCCATCGCAACAGCTCGACGTCCCTCGTCCACCTCCCCGGATGAGGATCCGTCGTCCATCTCGTCGTCCTGCCAGTTCAGCCGCCCCGTCCTCCACCTCCAAGGAGCTGCTCCGACGATCGCCTTGTCTATCGCGGCTGCTCCATCCCCACAGCGCCGCCTTAACCTGCTCCACCGGAACTGCAGCATCCTCACCGACTCCTCGGACGAAGCCGAGGCCTACTCGGCGCCACCAAAGAGGTTGTACACTCATCGCATCACACCTTCTCCTTAGCTCGACCTCCCGGTGCCGACGGTGCTCCATCCCGCACCCCCATGGAGCAGCTACCTTGAAGCCGGCGCCGCGGGCGACATCTCCACGGCGGCTGCGGCGGCGTCCATACCAGCCGGATCTGCTGCTGCTGCTCCCGCTCTCGCTCGATCGCTCGCTACCCAGCTGCTGCTGCTCCGGCTCTCGCTCGCTCGCTCGCGCTGCTGCTGCTGCTCTCCCCCTCGCTCGTGTTGCTGCTCTCCCCCTCGCTCATGCTGCTGCTCTGCTCTGATTTAGCTACACTTCAGTCGACTGAATCGACTTTTGGGTCAGTCGATTTTCAGGGGGTGGGGGGCTCGCCGGAGTTAAGGAAGAACCACCCGCAGTGTGGACGAGGGCTCGCCGGAGAGGTACCCCACTATCTATCTTAGGGTTTAGGGTGGGGGGCGGGGGGCCTATAGGGCTGGCCGGGGCGGCTGCGGACCGGCGATGGGGAGTTGTTTCGGGGCGGCGAGGCGGCGCTGCGGCCGGCGGTTCGGCCGGTGGTGGCTGGCGGCTCAAGGGGGTGCAGGTTGAAGATGAACTGCAGGCCCTCCCTAAACTACATGTCAAGTGCCTCTCTGCTACCATTGCGTTCAGTTTCGACAGTAACATTCAGATTCCACAGTAAATTTCAGTTTCGACAGTTAAGTTCAGAGTCAACAGTTTTTACCTCATCTGTTGTAGTCAGGTGGTTTTTGGTGATGTAAATTTTACATCTATTTTACATCATCTATTGGAGATGCTATTAGAATCCCACTTGAGATTGACGATGTCTGTCTTGTGCTGCTTCAGCCTTGACGTCTTACGGCTCACCGGGGCTGCTCCAATGACAGAACGATCCATCACAACAGAGCAGTGCCCTGGACGCCGTCTACAGATTCCTCAGATCTTCCTCCACACCTCCGACAGCCACCTCTACCTCAACTGGTTCAGCGACCAACCCAATGATGCTGAGGTCGACACAGCTACGACAAACAGGTTGTACACTTGTTGCATCACTTATTACTATACATTCATGTTGATCCATTAGGGCTATTTTGGTTCAATGGAAAAACATAGCAATAGGGAATTTTCCAATGACACTCTACTATTCAATTATTCATGCATTTTGTTGAAAGGAATGAAGCAAAATATCCACCTGGACCTACTTTTCAAAATCCTATGCATGAAAACAAGACCAAGTGCATTAGTGGCAGAATAACATTCTAACTGTACACGCTTTCATATGGTTTCACTTTATTTTGGCCATGTTTCTTTGCATTCCTCCGCTCTTCGAATTCCTGTAAACCAAACTCTCAAGTTGACAGAAATCCTGTGTTTACAAATGCTCTGTTTACCATGTGCATTCCTATCCTATTCCAGTGTTTTTCCTATCCCTGCGTTTTTAGAATCATGCAAGCCAAATGAGCCCTTACAGAATTACTTCAGTTACAGGTAGGTGTCGAAGGGAACTTTGTGTGGTTTGTCCTGCTCCTGCCGCGACGTCATCCACCTCAATTGAGCTGCTCCATCGACAGAAACATCCACCAAACCAGACATCACGACTCCTGACCGTCTTTCGCCACCTCAGATATCCTTCCCTGCCGCCGGCACCCACCGCAACGGCATCACCATCATCGACTCAGCAGATGAACCTGAGAAGTACACGGGTCCACAAGAGAGGTCGCACTCTTTTGTTTCTGCTTACGTTACGCATTGCTTAAAATTACCTGCTACATTATCGTCCTGTTCACCTCTTGGACTCCAAGTCAGGTCCAAATTAATGTTCAAACTTGAGTTCTAAATTAGTTGTGGGGCACATATCGAGGAAGCAATGAATAGTATCTCTGTCTAATATCTGGTTCACCTAGGGTATGCCTATGTTGTTCATCTTGAGTGGGAAACAAATAGTAAAGCAATCATCATCTGTCTTTTTATTAAATTAAAGCAATCATCAGCCTGCTATCATTATTTTTGGATCCATCCACTGGTTGTTACCATCACTCTGAATTTCTGCATGCTCTCCTTACATAATCTCACCATATTTCTTTCGTATGCATGTTAGATATTGTACACAGTCATGCTGAACATGTAGAGAAAAAGAGAAGAGTTTTGCGCGGAAATACAATGTCATGCAGACATCGCTCCATGGTGGGTTCAATGGCAAACCCTCCCCACCCCTCTCCAGATTGTAATCCAGAGGAAGATATCTGTTCTGAGGCGAATTCAGACACCGCTGACCACTCCTATTTACCCCCAAGGTGTTTGCTCTACCTTGGCATGATGATGTTAGTCATATCATGCATATGTTGCCTTGCAGTGCCTACTTTTGACATCATATATGTCATCTGCTTAGTTTAGACATGTTCTGTAATGCCACCTGTTTAGTTTCTATATCATATATGGGAATTATGCAGTCTCATGTCTTTTAGCCAGCCATAATATACGTGAAATGAGCAATGCCATCCTGTTTAACCAGGCATCATATATTTGAATGGTATCTTGCCCATCCTTTCTTCATTACATTTCCATTTGTCGACAATGTTTGTACATTGCTCTTCCTGTGAATCAGCCATTTGGGTGGGAGATTGAAAAATCTGGAGTGAAAACAAGGCCTTCAGAGCAGACAGTGCTACCTGTCGAAGCAGATCTCTTGTTGGGTCCCGATAGCTCCTCAGAGATGGATTCTGAGACAGATGACCAGTCCTATTCCCCCATCGAGGTGTATGCTCTAACTTGGCACGGTTATACTACTCATATCATGCATATGGTGTCTTGCATTGCATAGATTAGACATCATATACACAATATTCAACACCATGTTGTTAGTTCAGACATCATATCTAATGCCCTCTGTTTAGCATATAAATCACATATGTGAATCAAATGATGCGATCCTGATTACTTAGATAACATGTAGGTGAATTATGTCATGCGATCCTGTTTAGTTATTCATCATATCTTTGAATTATGTTATGCTATGCTATCCAGTTTAGATAGACATCATATATGTGAAATTATGTCATGCTATCCGTTTTAGTTAAACAATATACATGTCAACTATTTCATGCCCTCTTTTTTCCACACTATCTATTGCATCTGTCTCTCATACAATGTCTGTACATTCAATTATGTTTCCTTTTTATCAGCCATTTGAATTGGAGCGGGTGATGCCAGCATCTAGCGGACTAAAAACACGGTCTTCAAATAAAATAGTGCTACCTCTTGGTGGAGATAGCACCCCGGTTGTACATGCACACGAACCAGCCCTACCACACATAACCCAAACTCTCGCAGATTGTACCCCTACTGCGATGGACAGAGAACCAGCTTCACCCAATCTAACTCCAACCCCAGCAGATAGTAACCCAGTTCCTGTTGACACAGCACCATCTCCACCACAGAGCTCCCAAACAAGAGCAGTTAGTAAGGCAGCTCCAGTGCCCAAAGGGCCAGTACTACCACGGCGAACCCCAACTCCACCAGTTAGTACGCCTATTCCTGTGGAGGAAGCACAACCAGCTAGTCATAGTTTAGCATCTATCGCATTTGATGTTGTTAAATCGTATGTGCGTATCTTCCCATCTTGGAAATATTATACCGAAGATGAAGGAAAATGCCAGTTGAAGGTGTTTGTCCAGGAGTATGTGTAAGTAATGTTATTCATGGCAATTACTTTGCTTTGTCCCATACATCCTACCTCCATGATGGTTATAATACAGCAAATTTTCCCATTTTTCTCTATAGAGAAGGACCGATTTGGAAACTCGGGATGAGGTAACCTGTGCTAATACCTCTGCTATCTTCAAGAATGCTTGGTGGCAGTATCGGAATTACCTGAAGAAAACGTACTTCACCGGCAAAGAAACTCATCAAATTCCCTTACGTTCTCCTGAGACACATTTACTGGACGATGACTGGGAACGCCTTGTTCTGTACTGGTCCCGAACCAAGAATGTGGTAAGGTCTATGAGCTCATTTTCTATTTTTAAGTACTATATTCTTACGTCTTACTGTACTCTGTTCATGTAGAACAAGTGCCTAAACCTAAAGAACAACTGTTCTAATTTAAGATTCCATTGCTATCATAGTTCAAAAAAGCGCTAGGCATTAATTGTGTGTTTTGCCACCGCCTTGCGCTTTACTAACCAAAGCGCATGCTTATGCGCAGTTATGCACAGATTAAGCATAGTTATGCGCAATGCGTTTCGCCAACGCCTAGAGCCTAGGCGCGCTTAAGCGCTCGCTTAGGCGCGCCTTTTTTAACTATGATTGCTATCATGCATACTGCTTTGCTCTTGTATCACCGTATTTACTCATACAAACTTATTTTTAAATAGAAGGATCCAATCAAAACTGCAATGGCACAGCAGGTATGTCCGCACATGTTTCTTTAACAGGCTTGCTCTTATCAATAGCTCTGTTAATTTGAATTTCAATTGTGTATACAGTTGACTTCTCATATCATGCACATTACTAGCATCACAACAGAGCCAATAGTGTTGTTGTACATGTAGACCCGTGGTACCCATATGAAATCTTGTTGTGGCGTGTAGTTTCCCACGCTTTGTATTTTTTCACTGCTGCTTTGTCTTGAACATACCTAAACCTATTATTTGATTTGGCAAGACAATGCAGTGACCATAGGACATAGATATATGTTTGTTTGATGCTTTTATTATGTACTAGTACTTGGCAATAGAAGACTTGGTAGTTTAATCCTGTCCACCTTACTAATGAACTGGTTCATCGAAATGAGTTTCATATACTAGTACATGCTAAACTGTTATGTGTCTGCTTGTTTCTTCTTTTAGAATGCTGACAGAATATTGGGGAAGAGGGCCTTATTAAGCAATGGTAAAGGAAGTAATGCAGATAAGGTTCAGGATAGTGACACATCCTTGTTGGTGTCCAACAAAGCTGATAAACAGCTAAGGAAGACTATCTCGAAGACAGTGAGACAACCCAAAGTCCTGTCTTCGTTTAGTGTTGGAGTTACTGGCCACTACCGCTTGCACACGCTATTCAAACTCACTGTCTGAATCAGTTCGGTGTCTTGAGTCTCAACTACAAGCTAAAAGACATCGATCAGCTGTGCTGCGACAAGAAGCGTAAGGACAGCGGAAGTCCCTGGAGCATTCAGATGCATACTTTCTGGTGCAACAGCAAGCATTGGAGGATTTTAGCGCCAAACAGGACAAATCTAATAAGCTTGCTAAGCTTATTGCCAGCATGGTGGATACCATGTTTCTTGAGCTCTTCTGAAGTTGTTTCAGTTATGCTCTTGTTTTGCTGCCACGTTTATTTGCACTGGTGGCCAATTTTGACGGCCAGTGTATGTAATATGCTGCTTTGTTCCCTATATTTGCACTGGTGGCGAACTTTGATGCCCAGTGGATGTAATATGTGTAATAGCGGTAATAGGCTAGCGTTAATTGCTTGCTTATTTATTTCCTTATTGTCTTGTTTAGTTGTTCGCTTGTAGTCACTGCAGTTCTTTTTCTGTGTTTTTCTAGTGGCCACAATAACGTATTTTTGGAAACTAGGCCAAAATAATCATGGCAACACAAGGACTGTTGTAACCATGGGCCTCCTGCGGGCCGTATGATCCATGGGCCTTCTACGGGCCATAGGATCCATTGGCCTTCTATACGGGCCGTAGGATCCATGGGCCTTCTACGGGCCGTACGATCCATGGGCCTTTTACGGGCCGTAGGATCCATGGGCCTTCTACGGGGCGTATCATCATTTCGCCAATCATGGGCCGTACTATTCATGGACAATAACGGCCTGTTTATTGGCCGTATTTGATAACTCTATGAAAACAGCCCAACGGGTTTTTTTCGACATGAAAATGGCCCAACGTATTAACGGGCCACAAACGGGCCGACTGTAACCACGCGCTGAATTTGGCCCAGAAGCAGAAAATGACAGTAACGGGCCATAAGTAACCGAATGTTGGAAATGAGCCCAAGAATAAATGGGCCCTGAGAAGGCCGAAAGATATCATGGGCTGGAAACGCCCAACGGAATAATGGGCCGTTAATTGGTATAAAGTGATACACTGTTCATTACGGGCCAGTTTTACCACAGGCTGTTAAGGGGCCGAGGCTTACTAAGGGCCTCATATGGGCCAAAAGACGTCATGGGCCATACATGGGCCGGAAGTGAAAACGGGCTGGAATTATATTGGACGGCCCAGATGACGCTACTGGGCCTAATTCGGATAGGCCGTAAACGGGCCCTGGGATAGCGGGTTGTAAATGGGCTATATGCGAACAGGACGTTAATAGGCTTGCCATGGGCCGGACCGCCACCTTTTGACCAAGTCAAATGGGCCGGCCTTTTCACAGGAATGGGCCTCTGTTGGGCAGTGCCACGTGTCGACGTATCATAGGCGCTTTGGGTCCAATGAGTGGATGACATCTGTCCCAACGGTGAGCCGACACGTGTTTCCTCCAGCCAATGATGATTTTACACGTGGAAAAACCCCATTGGTCGGGGCTGTTAACGGGTTATTGGATCCAAAACCGGACCCGATAGCTTAACGGCGTTCCGTTACGGTGGATGCCACGTGTCGGTCACCCTTGACGAAAGCACTTCTGTGACGCGCGATTTATCATCATGGAAGTGGACACTTCCGTGATGATAATTTTGGTAATGTCATGGAACACTTCTACGACAGCACAGGTATGACTATCTTGATTCTGTCATAAATTAGTCATGGATGTACATGCATGACAGAAAACGTGACCTACTGTGACAAACACGTATCATCACGGAAGTGTAATTTTTTTGTAGTGTGGTGGGTCTTCCGGTCCTGCTAGGACGGCTTCTCTGGTGGCGTCTGAGGGTGGGGCCATGGCCTCTCTTCCTCCTGCGGTGCTCCTGGAGGCTGACCTGGACGTTGTGGAGGAGGACGTTGAGAGTGTGGGGATGGAGGTTCACCCCTCGTCTTCGCCGTGCTCGCCTGGGGTGGTCTGCTACTCACGCTCGTCGGGGTCCCCTCCTTCTCTGGCCTTGGGGTCCCCGGACTTGGCGCTGCCTTCGCCCTTGGATTTGGCAGCGGTGACTCCTACCAAGGCCGGCTCCAAGCTGCGAAGCGGGCCTTCTCCGCTGGAGGCCACGCGGCAGAGTGCGAGGCTGAGCCAGTCCCGGGTCCTCCCGGATGGTCGTGTCCCGACGATCCTGGAGAAGGCCGCCATGCGTGCGGCTGCTCGTGACTTGTCCTCAGGTACTCCCAACACACCCTCAGATCCTTCTAGTTTTGGTTCTCGATTTTCTGTGCTTGGTTCCGCTCCGTTGTCTCATCTGGCAGAGGTGGCCACCGATAGTGGTATTGTTTTTCATGGCGACAAGGGGCCCATCCTTGAGTAGATTTCTGCTATCTGTGCCAAGGAGCGGCTCGATGGGGCGTTGGCGGAAGCCCGTGCTTGTGCTGTGCATGGTGGACCCAGCACCTCGGCCCACACTGACCCTGGTCATAGAGAGACCAGGGCTGGTGCGGAGCCCCCTGTGGCGACTGTGGCGGACACGCCCCTTACTATTCCTCCCTTGGCGGGGGCTCTGCGAGGGCGTCCCCCCACACGTCTCAATCCCACTGAACACCAGATATTGTTGTGTGGGTCTAGTTCCAAGTCCACTTCCCTCGGACTGGAGGCCTCCGTTGCCCCTCCTACACAGGGGCGACGTGGCCGTTCGGTGAAAGCATCCCCCCGACCCGCGATTGTCGGGAGGGCTAGCTCGGCCCCGCTTGCGGTGCCTAGGGATTCCACTAAGGTTATTAAATGAAGCTCCTATGTTCAAACATTAGGGGCTTCGGCCTCACGGGCCAGCGTCGGCAGCTCATCAAGTATTTGCGGCAAGAAGAGATTGACATCGTGGGACTTCAGGAGACGATTCGCTAGGACTTTAGCATGCAAGAGCTTCAGGGGCTCTCCTGCCAAAAAGTTTGCCTCGCTGTGGCTACCGGCCACAGGACAATCTGGAGGCATCCTGCTCGGTGTCAGAGTGGATGCTTTCTCGGTTGAAGATATGGACCGAGGGGAGTTCTTCCTGAGCATGTCCGTCACCGACAGATGAGTTCACCTCAGCTGGGAGGTGATTCTTGTCTATGGTCCTACGGATCATGGGCGTTCGGCTGCTTTCCTTGCTGAGCTAAGAAATAAGGTGGAGAGGTGCACCACTCCGGTCGTGGTGGCCGGGGATTTTAACCTCATTAGGTGGGCTTCAGATAAAAGCTCTCCTAATGTTGATCGGGTCCGGATGCGTCTATTTAACGACTGCATTCCAGACCTTGCTCTTCGTGAGATAGCCCGTGTAGGGGCAAGGTTCACGTTGACGAATAAGCAGATAGACCCCATTCAGAGTGTCTTGGATCGGGTCTTTGTGTCGGCTCAGTGGGAAGTGATGTTCCCATTGTGCTCCCTCAAGGTGGTCACTCGGATTGGCTCCGATCATATCCCCTGCTTTTCTCTTTGGGGGATGATGCCCCCCCTAGAACCCGTCGCTTCCGCTTTGAGGCATTTTGGTTGGAGCAATCAGGTTTCTTTGAGGTGGTTGCAACCACTGGTTAGAGGCTGTCGCGTCTCCGCCTCGCGTGTTCTGTGCGGTGGATGTTTGGCATCATTGTGCTAAAATGGCCCGTCAGGTCATGGAGGGTTGGGGGCGAACCTTGGTGCTGATCTTTGGGCCCGTAAAGGGGCCCTGTTAGACCAGATTAAGGTGCTAGATGGCCTTGCGGACGGGCCTGGCCTATCTCCTGACGACTGGGTTAGGAGATACTCCCTCGAGGCCTCGCTCATGGACATTTACAAGAGTGAGGAGCTGTTTTGGCAGTGTCGAGGGGGCCAGAATTGGCTCCTTAAGGGGGATGCGAACACTGCCTACTTCCAGGCGATAGCCAATAGCCGCAGACGGAAATGTGCCATCCCTTTCCTCTGGGATGGGGATGTTCTCCTGGAGAGCCCAGTGGACATCTCCACACATATTTACTCCTTCTATAAGGAGTTGTTTTCGGCTGAGCCGCGTGGAGGTGTCTCCCGCTACGCTGACTTCTGGCCGCTTGCAGGTTAGGTCTCCGATGCGGAGCTTACTCTCCCCTTTTCTCCCGAGGAGGTGGGACTGGTGATTGCTTCTATGAAAGCTTGCTCGGCCCCGGGGCCGGATGGCCTTCTTGTAGTCTTCTTCCATAAATTTTGGGAGATCTTGCGTCCGGTTGCTACCTCTTGAGCACTGTGTTGGTTTTCCTTTTAAGAGGAAAGGGTGATGCAGTAAAGTAGCGTAAGTATTTCCCTTAGTTTTTGAGAACCAAGGTATCAATCCAGTAGGAGACCATGCTCGAGTCCCACGCACCTACACAAACAAATAAGAACCTCGCAACCAACACGATAAAGGGGTTGTCAATCCCTTGACGGTCACTTACGAGAGTGAGATCTGATAGATATGAGAAGATAATATTTTTGGTATTTTTATGATAAAGACTAAAAGTAAAGAAAGCAAAATAAACGGCAATAAAAATAGCTAAGTGTTGGAAGATTAATATGATGGAAGATAGACTCGGGGGCCATAGGTTTCACTAGTGGCTTCTCTCAAGATGGCATAAGTATTACGGTGGGTGAACAAATTACTGTCGAGCAATTGATAGAATTGAGCATAGTTATGAGAATATCTAGGTATGATCATGTATATAGGCATCACGTCCGCGACAAGTAGACCGAAACGATTCTGCATCTACTACTATTACTCCACACATCGACCGCTATCCAGCATGCATCTAGAGTATTAAGTTCAAAAGAACAGTGTAATGCTTTAAGTAAGATGACATGATGTAGAGGGATAAACTCATGCAATATGATATAAACCCCATCTTGTTATCCTCGATGGCAACAATACAATACGTGCCTTGCTGCCCCTACTGTCACTGGGAAAGGACACCGCTAGATTGAACCCAAAGCTAAGCACTTCTCCCATTGCAAGAAAGATCAATCTAGTAGGCCAAACCAAACTGATAATTCGAAGAGACTTGCAAAGATAACTAATCATACATAAAAGAATTCAGAGAAGAATCAAATATTGTTCATAGATAATCTTTATCATAAACCCACAATTCATCGGTCTCGACAAACACACCGCAAAAGAAGATTACATCGAATAGATCTCCAAGAAAATCGATGAGAACTTTGTATTGAGATCCAAAGAGAGAGAAGAAGCCATCTAGCTAATAATTATGGACCCGAAGGTCTGAGGTAAACTACTCACACATCATCGGAGAGGCTATGGTGTTGATGTAGAAGCCCTCCGTGATCAATGCCCCTTCCGGCAGGACGCCGGAAAAGGCCCCAAGATGGGATCTCACGGGTACAAAAGGTTGCGGCGGTGGAATTAGGTTTTCGTGGATGCCTCTGATGGTTTGGGGGTACGTAGGTATATATAGGAGGAAAAAGTACGTCGGTGGAGCAACGTGGGCCCCATGAGGGTGGAGGGCGCTCCTGTGGGAGGTGGGCGCGCCCCCTACCTTGTGCTCTCCTCTTTGATTGCTTTACGTAGACTCCAAGTCCTCTGGATCACGTTTGTTCCGAAAATCACGTTCCCGAAGGTTTCATTCCGTTTGGACTCCCTTTGATATTCTTTTTCTGCGAAACACTGAAATAGGCAAAAAAACAGCAATTTGGGCTGGGCCTCCGGTTAATAGGTTAGTCCCAAAAAGAATATAAAAGTGTATAAATAAGCCCATTAAACATCCAAAACAGAATATATAATAGCATGGAACAATAAAAAATTATAGATACGTTGGAGACGTATCAAGCATCCCCAAGCTTAATTCCTGCTCGTCCTCGAGTAGGTAAATGATAAAAACAATTTTTTTGATGTGGAATGCTACTTAGCATAATTCTCAATGTAATTCTCTTATTTGTGGTATGAATATTCAGATCCAAAAGATTCATGATAAAAGTTTAATATTGACATAAAAATAATAATACTTCAAGCATACTAACTAAGCAATCATGTCTTCTCAAAATAACATGGCCAAAGAAAGTTATCCCTACAAAATCATATAGTCTGGCTATGCTCTATCTTCATCACACAAAGTATTTAATCATGCACAAGCCCGATGACAAGCCAAGCAATTGTTTCATACTTTTGATGTTCTCAAACTTTTTCAATCTTCACGCAATACATGAGCGTGAGCCATGGACATAGCACTATATGTGGAATAGAATGGTGGTTGTGGAGAAGACAAAAAAAAGGAGAAGATAGTCTCACATCAACTAGGCGTATCAATGGGCTATGGAGATGCCCATTAATAGATATCAATGTGAGTGAGTAGGGATTGCCATGCAACGGATGCACTAGATCTATAAGTGTATGAAAGCTCAACGAAAGAAACTAAGTGGGTGTGCATCCAACTCGCTTGCTCACGAAGACCTAGGGAATTTTGAGGAAGCCCATCATTGGAATATACAAGCCAAGTTCTATAATGTAAAATTCCCACTAGTATATGAAAGTGACAACATAGGAGACTCTCTATCATGAAGATCATGGTGCTACTTTTGAAGCACAAGTGTGGTAAAAGGATAGTAACATTGTCCCTTCTCTCTTTTTCTCTCATTTTTTTATTTGGGCCTTTTCTCTTTTTTTATGGCCTCTTTTTTCTCTTTTTTTTCGTCCGGAGTCTCATCCCGACTTATGGGGGAATCATAGTCTCCATCATCCTTTCCTCACTTGGGACAATGCTCTAATAATGATGATCATCACACTTTTATTTACTTACAACTCAAGAATTACAACTCAATACTTAGAACAACAATATGACTCTATGTGAATGCCTCCGGCGGAGTACCGGGATATGCAATGAATCAAGAGTGACATGTACGAAAAAATTATGAACGGTGGCTTTGCCACAAATACGATGTCAACTACATGATCATGCAAAGCAATATGACAATGATGAAGCGTGTCATAGCAAATGGAACGGTGGTAAGTTGCATGGTAATATATCTCAGAATGGCTATGGAAATGCCATAATAGGTAGGTATGGTGGCTGTTTTGAGGAAGGTATATGGTGGGTGTATGATACCGGCGAAAAGTGCGCGGTATTAGAGAGGCTAGCAATGGTGGAAGGGTGAGAGTGTGTATAATCCATGGACTCAACATTAGTCATAAAGAACTGATATACTTGTTGCAAAAATCTATTAGTTATCGAAACAAAGTATTACGCGCATGCTCCTAGGGGGATATATTGGTAGGAAAAGACCATCGCTCGTCCCCGACCGCCACTCATAAGGAAGACAATCAATAAATAAATTATGCTCCGACTTCATCACATAACGGTTCACCATACGCGCATGCTACGGGAATCACAAACTTTAACACAAGTATTTCTCAAATTCATAACCACTCAACTAGCATGACTCTAATATCACCATCTTCATATCTCAAAACAGTTAACAAGCATCAAACTTTTCTTAGTATTCAACGCACTTATAAGAAGGTTTTTTACTAATCTTGGATGCCTATCATATTAGGACTACCTTCTCAATTTAAGCAAATTACCATGCTGTTTTGTAGGACTCTCAAAATAATAGAAGTGAAGCATGAGAGAACAATAGTTTCTATGAAACAAAACCACCGTCGTGCTCTAAAAGATATAAGTGAAGCACTAGAGAAAAAAACTATATAGCTCAAAAGATATAAGTGAAGCAAATAGAGTATTCTAATAATTTCCGAATCATGTGCGTCTCTCTCAAAAGGGTGTGTACAGCAAGGATGATTGTGGCAAACTAACAAACAAAGACTCAAATCATACAAGACGCTCCAAGCAAAACACATATCATGTGGTGAATAAAAATATAGCTCCAAGTAAAGTTACCGATATGAGGACGAAAGAGGGGATGCCTTCTGGGGCATCCCCAAGCTTTGGCTTTTTGGTGTTCTTATATTATCTTGGGGTGCCATGGGAATCCCCAAGCTTAGGCTCTTGCCACTCCTTGTTCCATACTCCATCAAATCCTTACCCAAAACTTGAAAACTTCACAACACAAAACTCAACAGAAAATCTCGTTAGCTCCGTTAGCGAAAGAAAACAAAACACCACTTCAAGGTACTGTATTGAACTCATTCTTTATTTATATTGGTGTTAAACCTACTGTATTCCAACTCCTCTATGGTTTATAAGCTCTTTTACTAGCCATAGATTCATCAAAATAAGCAAACAACACACGAAAAACAGAATCTGTCAAAAACAGAACAGTCTGTTAGTAATCTGTAACTAACGCAAACTTCTGGAACTCCAAAACTTCTACCAAAATAGGAAGAACTAAATAATTTGTTTATTGATCTGCTGCAATTGGAATCAATATGTTATCTCATTCTGGTGATTTTTAACAATTGTTTTCGTGAACAGAAAGTTTCTGGCATTTTCAGCAAGATCAAATAACTATCATCCAGGAAGTTCCTATAGGTTTAACTTGGCACAAACACTAATTAAAACATAAAAACAAATCTAACCAGATGCTAGATCAAAGATTTATTCCTAAACAGAAGCAAAAAGCAAAAAAATAAATAAAAAGAAAATTGGGTTGCCTCCCAACAAGCGCTATCGTTTAACGCCCCTAGCTAGGCATAAAAACAAGGATAGAACTAGGTATTTCCATAATAATAGGATAGATCACAAAAACTCATGTCATATTCTCTACGTTCAGCAGCAAGTTTTATTTGAGGCAAGCAAATAATCAAAAGGGCTAAATTTAATGGGACAGAAGTCCCCAAGATCAATCTTGGGAGGTATAGGTTCCTCCTTCGGCCCTTCATATTGCACAACCAATTCATCATTATAAGCATTCTTTTGACAGAACTTAGTGAGCCTATACTAGAGAGAATATCCTAGCTCATTATTTCGAATAGCAAAATCATTATTAAGTTCGGAAATTCTATCAACTAGAACATTGGTAGGAACCTTTTTTCTAAGGTTTTCATTAAAAGCAACATAGTCTAAAGATTGAAAACGCATTATTTCCTCTTGATCAAAGAGGATAGCCTCTATGGGAGGATGGCCAGCGTCCACCCTATAGTGCGCAAAGATTTCTTTGGCCTCTTTTATTATAAATCTAAATTCATGTGCCAAAAAGATAGTAGCGACGCGCTTTACAGAAGAATGCTCAATATTAGAAAATTCTAGGAAAATCCTCTGTATGCAAGGATGCATGTGCATAAATTGCCTTTCAAGTTCAACTATAAGCATGGCAACAGCGTCCGCAAGACTACTAGTTCTATGGAGAATAGAACCACCCATATAACGCAAAGCACCGGCACAAGTAAAGAAATCTTGAATAACCCCTTTTCCAATAATATTACCTCTACCGATTTGGAATTTTTTTGTATGTAAGATAGGGGATTCTTCAGCAGGAGCCACTACAAAAAAAACACTTCTGTGATGATACGTGTTTGTCACAGTAGGTCGCGTTTTCTGTGATGCATGTAAATCCATGACAAATTTATGATAGAATCGAGATAGTAATACCTGTGCTGTCGTAGAAGTGTTCCATGGCATTACCAAAATTATCATCACGGAAGTGTCCCCTTCCATGACGATAAATCACGCGTCACAGAAGTGCTTTCGTCAAGGGTGACCGACACGTGGCATCCACCGTAACGGAACGCCGTTAAGCTATCGGGTCCGGTTTTGAATCCGATAACCCGTTAACAGCCCTGACCAATGGGGATTTTCCACGTGTAAAATCATCATTGGCTGGAGGAAACACGTGTCGGCTCACCGTTGGGACAGATGTCATCCACTCATTGGACCCAAAGCGCGTATGATACGTCGACACGTGGCACGGCCCAACAGAGGCCCATTCCTGTGAAAAGGCCGGCCCGTTTGACTTGGTCAAAAGGTGGCGGGCCGGCCCACGGCAAGCCTGTTAACGGCCTGTTCGCATATAGCCCATTTACAACCCGCTAACCCAGGGCCCGTTTACGGCCTATCCGAATTAGGCCCAGTAGCGTCATCTGGGCCATCCAATATAATTCCAGCCCGTTTTAACTTCCGGCCCATGTATGGCCCATGACGTCTTTTGGCCCATCTGAGGCCCTTAGTAACCCTCGGCCCGTTAACGACCCGTGGTAAAACTGGCCCGTAATGAACAGTGTATCACTTTATACCCATTAACGACCCATTATTCCGTTGGGCCGTTTCCAGCCCATGTTATCTTTCGGCCTTCTCAGGGCCCTTTTATTCTTGGGCTCATTTCCAGCATTCGGTTACTTATGGCCCGTTATTGTCATTTTCTGCTTGTGGGCCAAATTCAGCCCGTGCATATAGTCGGCCCGTTTGTGGCCCGTTAATACGTTGGGCCGTTTTCATAGCGTCATCAAATACGGCCGATTAACGACGGCCCATTATGGTCGGCCCATGAACAGACAATTCCAACTCTAGCCCGTTTACGGCCGTAAAGCGGTATGTTATTGGCTCATGTTTGGAAAATCGATCATACGGCCCGTAGAAGGCCCATTGATAATACGGCCCATAGAAGACCCATTGATGATACGGCCCGTAGAAGGCCCATTGTTTCTATGCCCCGTAGAAGGCCCGTTGTTTCTACGGCCCGTAGAAGGCCTAGTGTCACTACAGTAAATATGTAGCCCATGGTTATTGTGGCGTAGTTAAAAAAAGGTTATTGGGGCCACTAGCAAACCACGGAAAAAGAACAGCAGTGACTACAAGCAAACAAATAAACAAGACAACAAGGAAATAAATAAGCAAGCAACTTACGCTAGGCTATCACGGCTATTACACATATTACATCCACTGGCATCAAAGTTCGCCACCAGTGCAAATATAGGGAACAAAGCAGCATATCATATACACTAGTTGTCAAAGTTGGAGACCAGTGCAAATAAACGCCGCAGCAAAACATGTCCAGAACTGAAACCACTTCAGAAGATCTCAAGAAACAATATCCTGGGTACCCATAATGCTGGCAAGATGCTTAGCAAGCTTATTAACTTTCTCTTGTTTGGCAGTTAAATGCTCTAGCGCTTCCTGTTGCACCAGAAAGTATGCATCTGAATTCTGCAGGGACTTCCTCAGTCCTTCAGCTTCCTGTCGCACACATCTGATCGATGTTTTTCAACTTGAAGCTGAGACTCAAGAAGACGAACTGATTCAGACAGCGAGTTCGAAGAGCTTGTGCCAGCGGTAGTGGCCAGTAACTCGAAGAGTACATCAAGACAAGACTTCTGGGTTCTCTCACTGTTGTCAAGGTAGTTTTTATCAGCTTTCTTGGAGACCAACAGGGATGTCTCACTATCTTGAACCTTATCTGCATTACTTCCTTCACCATTGCATAACGGGGTACTGTTCTCCAATATTTTGTCCGCTTTCTAAAAGAGAAACAAGCAGACACACCACAGGTTTACCATGTTGTATATGAAACTCATTTTGGTAAATCAGTTCAGTAGTAAAGTGCACAGGATAACAGCATGAAACAAACATATATCTATGTACCATGGTCACTTTATGGTCTATATCATTCTAGTTTTTGTTGCCAAATCAAGATAGAGACACAGTTCAAATAATATTTGTTCAAGACAAAGCAGAATAGACAGAATATATGTGTGGGAAACTATAGAGACACTTGTAATGTACATGACATGAGAACATAACTGTTTATTCAATTGAAACTGAAATCAATATAGAGCAAGTTACAACAGCAAACCAGTTAAAGAAACAAGTTTAAAACATACCTGTTGCACCATTGGAGTTTCAATTCCATCCTTCAAATTTGAAAATAGTTGGTCTGAGTAAATACAGTGATGCAAGAGCAAAGGAGTATGAACCATAGCTACAGAACCTGACCTGAGAATCATTCTTCTTCTCCTTTAAGCATTGAGTTGGGATTCGGAGTGGTGGTCCTCGTGCTTTGGGCACTGAAGTTCCCTTACTAACTGCTCGTGTTTGGGTGCTCTACGGTGGAGACGGTGCTGTGTCAACTGGAACTGGGTTACTATCTGCTAGGGTTGGGGTTATAAGGGGTGTAGCTGGTTCTCTGTCCAACTGGGTAGGGGTACAATCTGCGAGAGTCTGGGTTATCTGTGGTGGGGCTGGTTCTTGGGCAAGTACAACCGTGGTTCTATCTGCATCAACTGGTAGCACTATGTTTTCTGAAGACCATGTTGTTACTCCCTTAGATACTGCCATCACTGTCGTTGTTCTAAGTCTGACAGTAGAATGGGGGGTAGGTATGTAGAGGCAAGATCCTAGCTATGGAGAAGCTGTACGCACGAGTTTTACGAGTTCAGGCCCTTCTCGGAGGAAGTAACAACCCTACGTCTCGGAGCCCGGAGGCGGTCGACTAGATTATATGTGTGTGTGTTACAGGGGGTGCGCACACTTGTACATGTGGAGGGAGGTGGCTTATATAGAGTGCACCAGGACCCTGGCCAGCCCACGTTACAAGGGATTTAAGGTACATCAAGAGGGGGGCGTTACTGGTAACGTCCGTAATAAAGTGTTACAAATGGCTATTAAGTCTAGGAGTTAATGCTCGACCGTTGCTGTGTAGAGTGACTTTAGGTCTTCTGCCCGTCGAGTGTTTCTTGTTACGGTCGAGTGATCTTGATTCCTCGGAGTGGAAATGTTTCTGGTCGAGTGGGTGATGGTACCCCTCGAATGCTTCTGGCTTTAGAGTGATGTCCTTGGGGAGGGTATTTAGGTCAGGCCTGCGACCCTACCCTAGGTACATGTCCTCATCATTAGCCCCCGAATGGATCAGGGTTTGAGTGGAGAAGGAGTTGAAAATACTTCCGACTCATTTTTCGCGCTTCGGTGTGTCTTGTTTTGGATCAACAAACAGAGGTGGTGACACCAACTTCTTTTTCAGTCGCCTTGATCCATTCCTGGTTTTGTCGAGTGAACTTTTGCTGGAAGAGGTCCAAGTGCTAATGTGGTGGGGTTCTTCCGTCTGACAAGTTGCTCTGCTGCCCGCGGATCTTGCGGGATTCGAATTTCGGGAAGCGCGCGGGGCGGAGGAGGCCGCAGTAATCGGGCTGGATAAGGCAAGGCCGCCTCGATTCCCGCGCCGCCTTTTTTGCCACGTATCACGTGCGCAACTGTTGCGGGATTTGATAAGATTGCCCGAGCCTACAGGTCAGTCACTCGGAAGCAACCCCATATAAGGCGCCGGACCGGGGTTTTTGAACAGTGCGTCCTCATTCTTCTTCTCTCTTCTCAGTTTTCCCCACTGTGCCTGCTGTAACGCCCCGAGCCCTCCGCTCCGCCGTGCCTCCTCCCCTCTGCAGGCTCCCTCTCATGGTGCCGCCAGCCTCCAGGTGCTCCCCCTCGCGAGCTTCCTCTCGCGCCACCTCTCTTCCTGCTTCTCCTCGTCGCCACCAACCGCTGCTCCGCCTCCCCTCTGCTCCCTCCGTCCCGGCCATCGTCGACCTTGTCTCGGCCTCGCCCGTCGCCTCTGCTGTCCTCCTCGACGTCCTGCTCGTCCTCGCGTGGGACATGGACGTGCGCCGCCGCTGGCACCAGCTGTGCGCGTCCCGTTTCCCTCGTTGACGCCCTTGCTTCTGCTGCAAGGCCCAGCCAGCGCCCTGCCGGCCTGCCTCCGCTCAAGCTGCCGAACATCTCCTGCCGCTGTCCACCACCGTCGCCTCCTTGCTGCTGGCATCCCGAGGCCCTTGTGATGTTTTGTGTTGCTTCATTTTGGTTGCGCCAAGATCCTCTCCGACAAGTGTATGACTACATGGTGACACGTCGAATACCTCTACCGTCGTCTCCGAGAGTTTCCCCCAAGTACCACTACGGTCGTCATTCGCCGAGTACCCCTTCTGATGCACCTAGTTCGACTACCATCGTCGTGAACCGCTTCCGAGATGTGTACCACTACGCCGGAGACCTCGGACCCGTCAAGTACCTCTCCGGAAACGAACGTGTGCCACTACTTCCACTACCGTCGCCGAAGACCCGTGTAACGGAACCGTCAAGCTCGACTACCTCCGCGTGTACCGCTACTCCCACTACCGTCGCGAGAACGACTACTTCCACTACGGCTCGTGAACCATTACTTCCCTCGACGATTTTGAACCACTCTGAATATGCACGCTTCGAAGGTATAACCCCGAGACGATGACCCGTGGACGAGCGCTTGTGATGTGTTGTATGAGATGCCCGTGTTTGCACCATGTCCGAATTGGTCCTTGCATGTTCCTCGTTTCCTTGCCACCGTCTTGTGGGAACCCGGTAACCGGGATCACCCCACCATCGTTTACATGTTCCGTTCATCCACAGTTTCTTTTGCACCGACATCTCGACAAGTTGTCGGATCACCGTTATGTTGCCGTGGCATCATTTTCGGATTCGTTGCCGTGGCACCCCCTTTCTTCCACCACGGTAACAAATGCCTCGTATCATTTTATACCAACACTTTCATAAAATTGCATATACCTTGCATATGTCATCCGCATCATGATAACAACATTTAAAGTGTCTAAAATTGATGTTTGCATTAAAATTTCTAAATGACATATGGGGATTTTTTCCGGTATTGTCGTTTGTTATTTCTGGCCTCATTTAAACTTGCCTAGATAGGTTACTTAAACAAGAGCGAACTAAATAACTCGAAGGTGGCGTTTCGTCAATATGCTACTCGTTGCATATTGAGCTCCATTTAACTTGTAGTTTCGTATGTGCACTTTGCCATGCCATGCCTCATTAAACTGGACATGCATCATGCCATGTTTCTGTGATGGTGGTTTACTATGTTGTTTGTTTGTTTCCGGTTTGCTTCTCCCGTTAGCTTCGGTTTCGTTCCGGAGTTGTGAGGATTTGTTCGACTTCATCCGTTTGTCTTCTTCATGGACTCGTTCTTCTTCCTTGCGGGATCTCAGGCAAGATGACCATACCCTCGAAATCATTTCTATCTTTGCTTGCTAGTTGTTCGCTCTTTTGCCATGTCGCGCTACCTACCACTTGCTCTTCAAGCCTCCCAAATTGCCATGAACCTCTAACCTTTGTCACCCTTCCTAGCAAACCATTGTTTGGCTATGTTACCGCTTTGCTTAGCCCCTCTTATAGCGTTGCTAGCTGCAGATGAAGATGAAGATTGCTCCATGTTGGATTATGTTTATGTTGGGATATCACAATATCTCTTATATATTTGATTAATGCATCTATATACTTGGTAAAGGGTGGAAGGCTCGGCCTTATGCCTGGTGTTTTGTTCCACTCTTGCCGCCCTAGTTTCCATCATACCGGTGTTATGTTCCTTGATTTTTGCGTCCCTTACGCGGTTGGGTGATTTATGGGACCCCCTTGACAGTTCGCTTTGAATAAAACTCTTCCAGCAAGGCCCAACCTTGGTTTTACATTTGCCTCACCTAGCCTTTTTCCCTTGGGAGTCGCGCTCTCGAGGGTCATCTTTATTTACCCCCCCGGGCCAGTGCTCCTTCGAGTGTTGGTCCAACCTGTCAGTCGCCGGTGGCCACCAGGGGCAACTCTGGTCTGGCCTACCGGAAGCTTGGACAATCCGGTGTGCCCTGAGAACGAGATATGTGCAGCTCCTATCGGGATTTGTCGGCACATTCGGGCGGCCTTGCTGGTCTTGTTTTACCATTGTCGAAATGTCTTGTAAACCGGGACTCCGAGACTGATCGGGTCTTTCCGGGAGAAGGTTTATCCTTCGTTGACCGTGAGAGCTTATGATGGGCTAAGTTGGGACACCCCTGCAGGGTATTATCTTTCGAAAGTCGTGCCCGCGGTTATGTGGCAGATGGGAATTTGTTAATATCCGGTTGTAGAGAACTTGACACTTGACCCTAATTAAAACGCATCAACCGCGTGTGTAGCCGTGATGGTCTCTTTTCGGCGGAGTCCGGGAAGTGAACACGGTTCTTGTGTTATGTTTGACGTAAGTAGGAGTTCAGGATCACTTCTTTATCATTACTAGTTGACGACCGTTCCGTTGCTCCTCTTCTCGCTCTTATTGCGTATGTTAGCCACCATATATGCTTAGTCGCTGCTGCAACCTCACCACCTTCCCCTTTCCTACCCTTAAGCTTAAATAGTCTTGATCCGCGGGTGTGAGATTGCTGAGTCCTCGTGACTCACAGATACTTCCAAAACAGTTGCAGGTGCCGAGGATACCAGTGCAGGTGACGCAACTGAGCTCAAGTGGGAGCTCGATGAAGATCTTGTCCGTTGTGTTGTTTCTTTCCTTGTTGATCAGTAGCGGAGCCCAGTTGGGACGATCAGGGATCTAGCAGTTGGGTTGTCTTCTTTTCTTTTGGTTCCATAGTCGGACCTATGTGTGTATTCTGATTGATGTATGATTTATTTATGTATTGTGTGAAGTGGCGATTGTAAGCCAACTCTTTATCCCATTCTTGTTCATTACATGGGATTGTGTGAAGATGACTCTTCTTGTCGTGCCTCGACACGTGGGAGATATAGCCGCATCGTGGGTGTTACAAGTTGGTATCAGAGCCATCCCCGACTTAGGAGCCCCCTGCTTGATCGAATCGCTGACGTTGTTGAGTCTAGAACAAAAATATTTTGAGTCTTAGGATTATATATATCGGAGAGTAGGATTCTTTTTACTCCTCAGTCCCTTCGTCGCTCTGGTGAGGCCTCCTGACATAGAAGTTTTGACTCTTCTCTCCTCAAATTTCACTAAAAAAAATTTAGGATCACGCGGGTATCTTGGAATCATTCCGATGGTTTTGTGACGAGAACATTGTTCTTGGTGCCTCCTGACATTTAGGGGTTGTGGCAGTGTCTCAGGGAGTTGAGCTCCGAGGTGTTGTCGTCACAATTTTGTCGTTGCAGTTCTGGAATACCTGAGTTTCGCCGACATCGAAATCTCTTTTATGCAGTTGTTGGTGAGATCACCTCGACGCCACCCAGTACTAGGGCGGGAGTTCGGGAGTATTGCCATAACTCGTATAACAGATGCTTTTCGAAGGTTGAGGTAAACGATTTCTGAAGGTTTCTTGGTTATGTGTTGATGGATGGATACAGCTGGATCTAGGTATTGTTAGTTTGGGTGATATATTTTGTGTCCCCTGTATCCCCAACACCTAATTGCATAACCAGAAAGTTTCGGGAGTTTATAAGTGGGAATTCAAGTAGCCTTAGGATATCTTTCCGACAGACGCATGATATGAGATTGGGGTTCGACGTCTAGTGGTCCGCCTGTATACGGTTGGTTTTACAGTGGTCTCGTAGTGTCTTAAAGAGTCCTTGGCTATGCCGACTCGGGGATGCTTTATATGTCATGTGCACTGCCTTATACATGATGGTGCTGTATGATCGAGCCCGTGTGGGCCCTACCACGAAAACTTCGGACGAAATCTCTATCATATGTTTGTTCCGGCTTATTTTGCAAGCCAATCCTTTGTTTTGTTTTATTTGTGGTATTCGAGTTGCTTCAATGACAAGTGTTGATTCCATACCTTATTCTAAACGGTGTTCTCATATTTCTATGTGGTTGCTAATCCTTTCGATCATCGAGGTTGTCATATTAATTCTTTTCAACCGGTGTGCTTCTCTTCAAGTGGATCCGATCATTTTCAATATTCGCAAGATCAATTCTAAGTTTTCTCAACGGTATTCATTCCATCAGCCCCAAGTTGCATTTGTTTTCCCACCCTCCCACCCTTTTTCTTCAAGGACTCAGATTTCTTAATCAAGTATCCATTTTATTCATGTGAAGCCCCTTCATTCTTTTCAATCAATGTGCTTACCCGGTGGTTCTCATGAAGTTGTTCTTCAAGTTTATTATTCTTCGTTCTTTTTCTTCTTCGGTGAATTCAATTCAAGCTTTCAGTGTTGATCGTATTCTTTTCATCGTTTCAAATATTTTTCTCATGCCGGTGCACCTCTTAATCATCCACCTCTTGCTAGTCATGTTTTTTTGGAGTGCTGAAGATATCTCAGGAGGCTCGCATTTCCATTCCCAATCCGTTCAAGCTATCTCGAGGTTGTTATCTCTTTTGAGCCATTTAATTCAACCGGTGCGATCTCCTTTTCAAGTAATCATTTCAACGGTGTTTCTTTTGAGTGGGCCCTAACCCACAGGTTATTTTCCCAGGATCTTACCTGACTCTTCTAATTTTTCTGGAGTTATTCTCAAATTCATTGCAAAGTTTGACGTAAGAATGAATTATCATCAGTCAAATGTCTTTCTCCAAGATCTTTCAAACTCTTTTCATTGTTCGTTTAACCTTTCTAATTTTTCATTCCGGAGTGCCAACAATTCATGGCGGTGTTTCTCATTGTCATTCTCAACATTTGAAGAACGAAGAAGAATTTCTCCTAAATCTTGGTCCGTTCTCTTGAAGATTCATAGTTCTAGCTTATGCCATCCTCTCATAATTGTTTTCGATTGTGAGAATTCTTTCTTACCCATCCGGAGCATTTCATGAGTTGTTTTCATTTCTTGATCATCCAAAGGCCATCATTTCAGAAGATTTCTTCGTTCTAAGTTTTGAGCTTCGTTCTCCAATTACTCTAAATTGATGTCTCTTCGTTCATCTCCATATTCTCCCGATGCATTGTTCAAGTATCCTCTAGTCAGCTCGTGATCTATTCGTTCTCATGTATCTAATTTCCCTCGAGTATTTTCGCGCGTTCTTTAATTCTTACGGTGTTTCGTCCTCTTTTCTTCAATTGTTTTCAATTCTCGCGGTGGTTCGTTCAAGATTCCTTTTCCTATGTCCTCATATTAATTCATTCGTTCTTTCCAAATCCTACCGGTGGTTCCATCAAGACCTTCTCAAGTTCGCGCTATATCTCTCTTAATCCTTTCTACGAGAATAAGTAGTATGCCAAATCCATTGCTTGTCATCAATTTAAATTGGTGAAGGATACGCGTAATGTAATTCTTATTCTTGTTTCATCCAAGTGTTTAATCCCTTCTTCCGGAGTTCGTTCATGATATCAAATTCTTGATTTCAATTGTTCATCTTTCTTTCCGGAGCTCCAAGTTATTTCAATTATATCATTTCAAAGCTTCATCTAATCATTGCAAGGCTTCTCCCGGAGTTCTTTTCAATTTTCCCTTTCGTTTGATCATTCTTTTATTACCGGAGTTCTTCATGGAGGCTCTACATGGTGGTTCATCAAGGATTTAATTCATTCTCGAAGTGTTCTTCAAGATTCTTGTTGGAGCTCAAGCATTCTTGCATTCCGAAGTGCAATTCGTTCTAACTTATCATATGAGGTGGTGTTATGTCATTCTTGACAATTTGAGTTCGCGTTTCATGATTCACATGTTGTCAAGAATGTGATATTTTAAATCCACCAATCTCTTCGTTGGATCTATCTTGTGTCATGTTTCACCTAAAGCCTTCCCTAAGGAATGTTGCTATTATGGTGCTTATCAATGATCCAAGTTTTCTCCTATCCTCTCGGCGAGAGAAGATTTCATCTCTTCGTTGATCTCAAGCAAGCAATTGTTTTCGTTAGTGGCAAAATTTTCACCTCATGTTTTGAGATGTCTCCATAAGCCCACGAGGATCATATCCTTTTGTTGTTGGTTTTTCCAACAACTCCGTTATAACCTTCTTGGAAGGATGCTTTCCAAGCTCATTTTTGGCAGAAGTTGTCATTTTCTACTCCGTTATCTTATTCCGACGATCTATCTTCTATTCGTTCGTCCCGGAGGCATTGTGATGTTGCTCTCTTCGACCAATCATCTTGTTTTGTCAAGATCATGTAATTTTTTTCCTTTCTTATTCGTTTAGCCGGAGTGTCGGGTTTTCATTCGAGTTCTCTCATCTTATCAAGTTTTGTCTCCTTCCTCAACCGGAGTGCTGTCTGAAATCTTTCTTACCCCTTGTGTCATTCTTTCATTAGTTCTGGAGGCAATGTGTTGGTAATTTCATCGAGTATCCTCTCATCTTGTCAAGTTCATGTTCAATTCCCTCCATTTACAGTCGGAGTGCTGCCCAAATTATATCATTCTTATTCCTTCTCTATCTTGTTTTAACCGGAGTGGTTTAAATATCTATTGTGTCACTTAACCTCAAGGTTCTCATGGTGTTCCTTGTCTCTCTTTTCTACCGGAGTCTTCTCAATTTTGTTCACCTCTGTCGTGTCATTTCTTCAAGCTTTGCGACCTCTCAAGGTTCGTTGGTTTCACTCGTTTGTCAAAGAAGCAACTTAGCTTTACCTTTTCTCTTCCTCTTCCGTTTTTCTCCGGTGCCATCCTAGATCTCGGGACGAGATCCTCTTGTAGTGGTGGAGTGTTGTAACGCCCCGAGCCCTCCGCTCCGCCGTGCCTCCTCCCCTCTGCAGGCCCCCTCTCATGGCGCCGCCAACCTCCAGGAGCTCCCCCTCGCGAGCTTCCTCTCGCGCCGCCTCTCTTCCTGCTTCTCCTCGTCGCCACCAACCGCTGCTCCGCCTCTCCTCTGCTCCCTACGTCCCGGCCGTCGTCGACCTCGTCTCGGCCTCGCCCGTCGCCTCTGCTATCCTCCTCGACGTCCTGCTCGTCCTCGCGTGGGACATGGACGTGCGCCGCCGCTGGCACCTGCTGTGCGCGTCCCGTTTCCCTCGTCGACGCCCTTGCTTCTGCTGCAAGGCCCAGCCAGCGCCCTACCGGCCTGCCTCCGCTCAAGCTGCCGAACATCTCCTGCCGCTGTCCACCACCGTCGCCTCCTTGCTGCTGGCATCCCGAGGCCCTTGTGATGTTTTGTGTTGCTTCGTTTTGGTTGCGCCAAGATCCTCTCCGACAAGTGTACGACTACATGGTGACACGTTGAATACCTCTACCGTCGTCTCCGAGATTTTCCCCCAAGTACCACTACGGTCGTCATTCGCCGAGTACCCCTTCGGATGCGCCTAGTTCGACTACCATCGTCGTGAACCGCTTTCGAGATGTGTACCACTACGCCGGAGACCTCGGACCCGTCAAGTACCTCTCCAGAAACGAACGTGTGCCACTACTTCCACTACCGTCGCCGAAGACCCGTGTAACGGAACCGTCAAGTTCGACTACCTCCGCGTGTACCGCTACTTCCACTACCGTTGCGAGAATGACTACTTCCACTATGGCTCGTGAACCACTACTTCCCTCGACGATTTTGAACCACTTTGAATATGCACGCTTCGAAGGTATAACCCCGAGATGATGACCCGTGGACGAGCGCTTGTGATGTGTTGTATGAGATGCCCGTGTTTGCACCATGTCCGAATTGGTCCTTGCACGTTCCTCGTTTCCTTGCCACCGTCTTGTGGGAACCCGGTAACCGGGATCACCCCACCATCGTTTGCATGTTCCGTTCATCCACAGTTTCTTTTGCACCGACATCTCGACAAGTTGTCGGATCACCGTTATGTTGCCGTGGCATCATTTCCGGATTCGTTGCCGTGGCACCCCCTTTCTTCCACCACGATAACAAATGCCTCATATCATTTTATACCAACACTTTCATAAAATTGCATATACCTTGCATATGTCATCCGCATCATGATAACAACATTTAAAGTGTCTAAAATTGATGTTTGCATTAAAATTGCTAAATGACATATGGGGATTTTTTCCCGTATTGTCGTTTGTTATTTCCGGCCTCATTTAAACTTGCCTAGATAGGTTGTTTAATTATGCTTCACCCCTTGCCATGGTTAACAACATTTAATATTGTTGGTTACTTAAACAAGAGCGAACTAAATAACTCGAAGGTGGCGTTTCGTCAATATGCTACTCGTTGCATATTGAGCTCCATTTAACTTGTTGTTTCGTATGTGCACTTTGCCATGCCATGCCTCGTTAAACCGGACATGCATCATGCCATGTTTCTGTGATGGTTGTTTACTATGTTGTTTGTTTCTTTCCGGTTTGCTTCTCCCGTTAGCTTCGCTTTCGTTCCGGAGTTGTGAGGATTTGTTCGACTTCATCCGTTTGTCTTCTTCATGGACTCGTTCTTCTTCCTTGCGGGATCTCAGGCAAGATGACCATATCCTCGAAATCATTTCTATCTTTGCTTGCTAGTTGTTCGCTCTTTTGCCATGTCGCGCTACCTACCACTTGCTCTTCAAGCCTCCCAAATTGCCATGAACCTCTAACCTTTGTCACCCTTCCTAGCAAACCGTTGTTTGGCTATGTTACCGCTTTGCTTAGCCCCTCTTATAGCGTTGCTAGCTGCAGATGAAGATGAAGATTGCTCCATGTTGGATTATGTTTATGTTGGGATATCACAATATCTCTTATATATTTGATTAATGCATCTATATACTTGGTAAAGGGTGGAAGGCTCGGCCTTATGCCTGGTGTTTTGTTCCACTCTTGCCGCCCTAGTTTCTGTCATACCGGTGTTATGTTCCTTGATTTTTGCGTCCCTTACGCAGTTGGGTGATTTATGGGACCCCCTTGACAGTTCGCTTTGAATAAAACTCTTCCAGCAAGGCCCAACCTTGGTTTTACATTTGCCTCACCTAGCCTTTTTGCCTTGGGAGTCGCGCTCTCGAGGGTCATCTTTATTTACCCCCCCGGGCCAGTGCTCCTTCGAGTGTTGGTCCAACCTGTCAGTCGCCGGTGGCCACCAGGGGCAACTCTGGTCTGGCCTACCGGAAGCTTGGACAATCCGGTGTGCCCTGAGAACGAGATATGTGCAGCTCCTATCGGGATTTGTCGGCACATTCGGGCGGCCTTGCTGGTCTTGTTTTACCATTGTCGAAATGTCTTGTAAACCGGGATTCCGAGACTGATCGGGTCTTTCCGGGAGAAGGTTTATCCTTCGTTGACCATGAGAGCTTATGATGGGCTAAGTTGGGACACCCCTGCAGGGTATTATCTTTCGAAAGTCGTGCCCGCGGTTATGTGGCAGATGGGAATTTGTTAATATCCGGTTGTAGAGAACTTGACACTTGACCCTAATTAAAACGCATCAACCGCGTGTGTAGCCGTGATGGTCTCTTTTCGGCGGAGTCCGGGAAGTGAACACGGTTCTTGTGTTATGTTTGACGTAAGTAGGAGTTTAGGATCACTTCTTGATCATTACTAGTTGACGACCGTTCCGTTGCTCCTCTTCTCGCTCTTATTGTGTATGTTAGCCACCATATATGCTTAGTCGCTGCTGCAACCTCACCACCTTCCCCTTTCCTACCCTTAAGCTTAAATAGTCTTGATCTCGCGGGTGTGAGATTGCTGAGTCCTCGTGACTCACAGATACTTCCAAAACAGTTGCAGGTGTCGAGGATACCAGTGCAGGTGACGCAACTGAGCTCAAGTGGGAGCTCGATGAAGATCTTGTCCGTTGTGTTGTTTCTTTCCTTGTTGATCAGTAGGGGAGCCCAGTTGGGACGATCAGGGATCTAGCAGTTGGGTTGTCTTCTTTTCTTTTGGTTCCGTAGTCGGACCTATGTGTGTATTCTGATTGATGTATGATTTATTTATGTATTGTGTGAAGTAGCGATTGTAAGCCAACTCTTTATCCCATTCTTGTTCATTACATGGGATTGTGTGAAGATGACTCTTCTTGCGACAAAACCACAATGCGGTTATGCCTCTAAGTCGTGCCTCGACACGTGGGAGATATAGCCGCATCGTGGGTGTTACACCTGCTCCTCCTCCAGTGCCGCCGCTCAGCTCGAGCTCCGTTCGTGGCGATGGGGAAAGAAAAGACGGTGGCTCTGGAGCGCGTGAAGAAGGCGATGGCGAAGGCGAAGGGGAAAAAGTCCAGCCAGGGCAGATCCTTGTCGCGGTCCGGTTTGCCGCGCAGCTGGATCCAGGGCGACTAGATCCGGTCGACGTTCAGTCAGGATGACCTCGACGATCTGGCGGAGGAGGGGCTGATTCCTCATGGATCGGCGCGGCTCCCGGAGGGTGAGACCGAACCTCGACCGCGGGAGGGTGAGTGCGTCCTCCTTGCCACTCACATTGACCGTGGATTTTCTCTGCCTCCGCATCCTTTTTTCCGGGCTTTCTTGAATTTCTTTGGAGCACAACTTGATCACTTTTCCCCCAACACCATCATATATCTTGCTGCTTTCGTGTCTCTGTGCGAAAACTTCTTGGGTTGTCGACCACACTTGGGTCTCTTCAAGCACATTTTCATGTGTCGCTCCCAGTCGGTCAAAAAGGCTAACCCGAGTGACGAGAGGACTCAGGTGATCCAGATGTGTCGGGGTCTTGGGATTCAGATGAGGGGTAAGAGCTCTTTCCAAGCCATAACTCTTCCTGAGTCAGTACGAGGATGGCAGTCGACCTGGTTTTACTGCAAAGACCAGCCGACTCCAGGTCAGTCGACTCGACTTCCTCCTTTTTCTATGGCTCGCATAGAGAAGCCCTCCGCCTTGAAAGTGACTCCAGGGGAGAAAGCGGAGGTGAAAGTGCTGGTTGAGCGAGTGGTCTATCTCACTCGTGAGGGTGTAACCGGAATGGATCTGCTGGAAGTCTTCCTCAGACGACGCATTCAGCCACTTCAAGCCCGCGACCATCCGATGTGGATGTATTCGGGCATTGAACATTCCACTCGGGTGCACCCAGAAGAAGTCGATGAGGATACGGTGGAGAAGTGGTTGAAGAGTATCACTGGCAACAAGAATAACCCCAGAGGAGCCAGGAGAATCCCTCCACTTGACCAATCCTACGAACCAGACAAGGTCCGATTCTGAATTACCGAGTGTCATCTTGATTTAACATGCAACTGTTTATGCTTCACCGACTGACTTTGTCTTGCTTGTTTTCCTCTAGGCCTTTACTGAAATGTATTCGATGCCCAACGGAGAGCAGGAGCAGGACCCGGAGGGGGAGTCAAGCGGAGGTGAAAACGACGAGTGGCACTCCGACGGAGAGGGGGACGAGGAGAGCGACGACCCGAGTGACGAAGAAGAGGTCGAATCTCCTCCCCGCAGGAAAGGCGATCCAAACTTACTCACGACCCGGCGAGCGCCCGTGACAAGGCGACCGTTCAGACCGGGCAGTCGTCAAAGCGTCCTCGGACGTCCTCTCCGGCACCAACTGAAGAAGCTCCAAAGCAGTCCAAGGTTGTAGTGCAGAAGACTCGGAAGGCGCTGCCGAGAATCAAAATTGACGTTCCTGTTGCTTCTGCGTGAGTGTACTTCTTTCGCTTTTACTTGGCGTTCTGTGCTGTTTATTTTTCCCTTGGTTTGACCGAATGAATCTTGAAACTGGCAGTGCCGCTACCTCTGGGACCTCTGCTTATAAGAACGAGGATGAGGAAATGGAAGATTGGGTGACCTCCAATCCGGGTACAATCCTCGTGATTTTGTCTTCAATTTGTCGATTGAACTGCGATATATCCAATCGGGTGATGAAACTTTGGCGACCGATCTTTTTACAGCCCTCAACGTCATTGACCTCCCCGACGATGACGAGGACGAGCCACAGAGGCCCTTGGGGAGAAGAAACAGGAAAACGTCCGCTGGCAAGACGCTTCAATCGACACCGGTGGCGGAACCGGTAATTCAGGACGCCGGTGATGCCAATCGGACTTCCGTCTCCTTCGCCATACTGCTGTCGAGTACTCGGCCTTCCTCGTTAGCTGCACAGACTCCCGCCAATCCACCTTCACTTTTTGCTACACATCACGTCCCAGAGGACCAAGTGGGTGCTGCAAAAGAGGCTATACGCCAGGCGGGCATTATGATGGAGAAGATGAAGATGGTGCGGGAAGCCAGCCAAGCTGCTTATGATGCCAGCTCCGCTCTCTAGAGCAACGTCCAGGTTAGTAGATCGTCGACTGACTCTTCTGGCTTGTTCTGTTAGGATATGGTACCTGAAAACTTTCTTTCCAAGAATCTTTGCATCTGTCTGCGCCTTGTATCTGTACACCCACTGGGTGTTTTGATTTGTCACTGAACGGATTCGCACTTTGAGCTGATAATGTTGTTGCCGATTGAATCTTTTGACCAGTGGGGGCATGCTGAGTGCACCCACCGGGTGTAGTCCCCGAGACCATAATTGACTGCGGGCAGTCGACTATGGTCTGAGCATCAGAATTTGAATTTATTCACTCGGTCTGGTCGGGCCATGTCGAGTGGAACTTTGAACCAGTGGGGGCACGCTGAGTGCACCCACTGGTGTAGATCTTTTGACCAGTGGGGGCACGCTGAGTGCACCCACTGGTGTAGATCTTTTGACCAGTGGGGGCACGCTGAGTGCACCCACTGGGTGTAGTCCCCGAGACCATAATTGACTGCGGGCAGTCAGCTATGGTCTGAGCATCAGAATTTGAATTTCTTCACTCGGTCTGGTCGGGCCATGTCGAGTGGAACTTTGAATCAGTGTTTTTTTGCACTCCTGCTGGACAGGCCTTGTCGAGTGTAAACTGAACCAGTGGGGCCACGCTAAGTGCACCCACTGGGTGTAGTCCCCAAGACTACTGTTGGATGTTTCATTCGGCAGTAGTCTTAGAATTTGTTGGCTTTATCCTTTTACCTCTCCGAAATAACCAATATTTTCACCAGTGGACTGACCTATTCTTTGGTTGCAGAAATCTTGTGATCTTGGAGCTCGTTTTGCTGACCTAGAGAAGCAGTAGATTCAGCTCAACCTTGATCTGGAGCTGGCCAAGACAGAACTGCAGAAAGCCAAGGATGACGCCGCTGGTAAGGAAGACCTGTCGACTTAGTTTTCCCTGAACCGGATTTCATTCTGCTCTTTCTGAATCCAACATTATTTCTTTCAGAGAAACTGAACCAAGCTCTGGCGAAAAAGGATCAAGATCTGGCGGTCGCGCAGAAAAAAGCTGATGAGAAACCCGCGCTCGCTGAACAGAAGTTGGCTTCAGTCGGCAAATTGGAGGAAGAAAACTCCAGGCTGAAAACTGCCCTTGACCAAGCCAATAAGGAAGCGACTCGCCTGAAGAAGGACAAGGAAAATCTGAACGATAAGATGGATGGTATTGCCCGTAGGAGGAACGATCTGGAGAATTATCTGGGAAGCATTGCTAAGAAGTTGTTCGTCATGCTTGAAGGTGTTTCCTTTGATCCGACTGGTTTGTTCTTGTCGACTTGACATATGATCATTGGCTTACCCTTGAATTGTGTATGCAGAGTTTTGCCGGGACTTCGAGGAAGAGACCGGGCGAATTGAACCAAGCTTGGACCCCATCAACTCTCCAGTGAAGGATGAAGCTGCCATGAACGTGCTCCGACTAGAATCCCACATCACTGGTGTTGTCGATTATCTTTCCCGACTGAAAGTCGTGGTGTCGCGGATTGACACAGCTCGCTGTTCCATGGCAACACTTCAGAATGACCTCGAGTCTATGATGGCTCGGCTCAATGAAGCTCCTAGTCGAATTCAAGAATGGAAGAAGTCTTCTGCCCGGTGCGGCGCTGATGTGGCTCTATCTCTGGTTCGCGTCCACTGTCGAGAATCTCGGGAAGAGAAGCTGGCGACGATTAAAGTTGCTAACACCAAGAGGCATGACTTCCAGTCCTTCATGGAGACTTTCATTGCTGCCGCCACTCAGATTGCTGACGGGATCGACCTGGACGAATTCGTCGAGCCTGCCAGCCCTCCTCCTGCGGAGTGAACAAACTTTTATGCTCTGCCTTTAATTTGCCTCGGAATGCCGAGTGATTTTGTAACTGTTAAACTCCTTCGGGCTGAATGCCCGAGTACTTTGATCCGTGGTCTTGAACTTGAGGATTTATCTGAACTTGATTTATCTCTGAATATGCTTGTATTTGTCTTCGAGTGGAATTTGTTCTTCACACGGAATAATCTTTGTGCTTGAGATGCAGCTCTGAGGTTGATGCTCCAGTCGACCCGCACCTCGTCGTCCTTGCGGATAAGGGTGGGGCACACGTTGTACTTGTGGTGCAGCTCCGAAGGAGAAGGTTGCAGTCGACCTGCACCTCGTCGTCCTTGCGAATGGGGATGGACTTCGAACTTAGGAGAGTACTAGACTGCGGCTAAGCCCCCGAGTGGGAGGGTTGCTCACCACTCGGTAGGATTTTTCAAACTTAGGCGAGTACTGGACTGCAGCTAAGCCCCCGAGTGGGAGGGTTACTCACCACTCGGTAGGATTTTTCAAACTTAGGCGAGCACTGGAGTGCAGCTAAGCCCCCGAGTGGGAGGGTTGCTCACCACTCGGTAGGATTTTTCAAACTTAGGCGAGCACTGGACTGCAGCTAAGCCCCCGAGTGGGAGGGTTGCTCACCACTCGGTAGGATTTTTCAAACTTAGGCGAGCACTGGACCGCAGCTAAGCCT
>NC_057811.1:245876164-245904316 GCF_018294505.1 Triticum aestivum | reverse complement strand
ACCACTCGGTAGGATTTTACAAACTTAGGCAAGTACTGGACTGCAGCTAAGCCCCCGAGTGGGAGGGTTGCTCACCACTCGGTAGGATTTTACAAACTTAGGCGAGTACTGGACTGCAGCTAAGCCCCCGAGTGAGAGGCTTGCTCACCACTCGGTAGGATTTTACAAACTTAGGCGAGTACTGGACTGCAGCTAAGCCCCCGAGTGGGAGGGTTGCTCACCACTCGGTAGGATTTTACAAACTTAGGCGAGTACTGCGCTGCAGCTAAGCCCGGAGGGTTGCTCACCACTCAGTAGGATTTTTCAAACTTAGGCGAAACAGATTCGCGGCTAAGCCCCCGAGTGAGAGGCTTGCTCACCACTCGGTAGGATTTTTCAAACTTTAGGCGAAACGGATTCGTGGCAAAGTCACCCACTGGGGGATGTCAGACGCAAACAAAAGCAACAACAACCATTTAGGAAGACTGTAAAGCTCTTGTCTTTGATAAACAAACTACAAAGGTATTTCTTATTACATCTCATCCGAATGAGTACTTAAGTATAAAAGGGGCGGAGCAGCTCCGCGTTCCAAGCCCGTGGCTCATCTTTCTGATGCTCGACATTGTAAAGATGGTATGCTCCATTGTGGAGAACTCTGGTGACAATGAAGGGACCTTCCCAAGCAGGGGCGAGCTTGTGTGGTTTCTGCTGATCCACTCGAATAACCAAGCCTCCCTCTTGAAAGGCTCGGCCCCTCACGTTTCTGGTGTGGAATCGACGCAAGTCTTGCTGATAAATGGTCGACTGTATTAAGGCCATCTCTCTTTCCTCCTCTAGGAGATCGACTGCGTCCTGCCGGGCCTGTTCTGCTTCGTCTTCAGAGAAGAGCTCGACTCAAGGTGCATTGTGAAGCAAGTCACTCGGTAGAACAGCTTCAGCTCCATAAACCAAGAAGAATGGAGTTCGGCCAGTCGACCGATTGGGAGTTGTCCTCAATCCCCAAAGAACTGATGGAAGTTCATCGACCCAGGCGCCTGCTGCGTGCTTGAGATCACGCATCAGTCGGGGTTTCAGTCCTTTGAGAATCAAGCCATTTGCTCTTTCTGCTTGTCCATTCGACTGGGGGTGGGCGACTGAAGCATAGTCGACTCGTGTGCCTTGGGAAGCACAGAAGGCTCTGAACTCATCAGAATCGAAGTTCGACCCGTTGTCAGTGATGATGCTGTGTGGAACTCCATATCTGCATGTCAATTCTCTGATGAAGCTGACGACAGTACTGGCTTCAAGATTCTTGATAGGCTTGGCTTCAATCCATTTGGTAAACTTGTTGACTGCTACAAGCACATGAGTGAAGCCGCTCCTACCAGTCCTCAGGGGTCCAACCATATCCAATCCCCAAACAGCAAAGGGCCAGACGAGTGGAATAGTCTTCAGGGCTGACGCAGGCTTGTGGGACATATTGGAGTAAAACTGGCAGCCTTCACATTTGTCGACTATATCTTTCGCCATTTCATTTGCTCGCGGCCAATAAAATCCAGCTCGGTATGCTTTGGCCACAATGGTCCGAGAGGACGCATGGTGACCACAGGTCCCCGAGTGGATGTCGTTGAGGATCACTCGACCTTCTTCTGGTGTTATGCATTTCTGGCTGACTCCGGTTACGCTTTCCCTGAACAGTTGTCCTTTTATCACAGTAAAGGCTTTGGATCGATGGACGATCTATCGAGCCTCTTCTTCATCCTCTGGGAGTTCCTTCCTAAGGATATACGCAATGTATGGCACTGTCCAGTCGGGAGTGATGACCAAAACCTCCATGATCAGGTCGACCACGGCTGGGACTTCGACTTCAGTCGGATCTGTGGCACTCTTAGGCTGCGGGGGCTCTTCAGTGAAAGGATCCTCTTGAACTGAAGGTGTATGAATGTGTTCCAAAAACACGTTGCTGGGAATGGCTTCCCTCTTGGAACCTATCTTTGCCAAATCATCGGCTGCTTGATTTTTCAGTCGGGGTATATGATGGAGCTCTAACCCCTCAAACTTCTTTTGCAACTTCCTCACCGTATTGCAGTAACCAGTCATAGCTGGGCTTCTGACGTCCCACTCCTTCATCACTTGATTGACTACCAAATCCGAGTCGTCATAGACCATGAGGCGACGGACGCCGAGTGAGATGGCCATACGTAACCCATATAAGAGTGCTTCATATTCCGCTTCGTTATTGGAGGAATCAAAGTGAATCTGGAGAACATATCTGAGCTTGTCTCCTCGGGGGGATACCAGTACCACCCCAGCACCGGAACCATTCAGCATCTTGGAACCATCAAAGAACATGGTCCAGTGCTCCGAGTGGACTTGAGTCGGCAGTTGTTGTTCGATCCACTCGGCGAGGAAATCTGCTATTGCTTGGGACTTGATAGATTTCTTTGCCTCAAACCTAATATCCAAGGGAAGAAGTTCAATCGCCCACTTTGCCACTCGACCAGTTGCATCTCTGTTGTTCAGAATCTCTGATAATGGAGCGTCGCTGACGACTGTAATGGAGTGGTCAGCGAAATAATGTGCAACCTTCTTCGTGGTCATATAAATCCCATAAACAAGCTTCTGGTAATGTGGATATCTTTGCTTTGATGGAGTCAAAACTTCAGAAACATAATATACTGGGTGCTGAATTTTATAGGCTTTTCCTTCTTCTTCCCGCTTGACCGTAAGTACTGTACTGACGACTTGTCCAGTGGCTGCAATGTAAAGCAGTAAAGGCTCTTTGCTGATTGGGGCAGCAAGCACCGGCTGGGTGGAAAGCAGGGCTTTGAGCTCTGCAAATGCTGCATCAGCTTTAGGAGTCCACTCGAACTTATCAGACTTCTTCATCAGTCGGTAAAGAGGCAATGCCTTTTCACCGAGGCGATAAATGAATCGACTCAAGGCGGCCAAACAACCTATAAGCTTCTGGACATCGTGCACACGCACAGGGCGTTTCATTCGGAGAATGGCACCAACTTTCTCTGGGTTAGCGTCGATCCCCCGTTCGGAAACGAGGAAACCGAGTAATTTTCTGCCAGAACTCCGAATGTGCACTTTGATGGGTTAAGCTTGATATCATACCTTCTGAGGTTGGCAAAAGTTTCAGCAAGGTCAGCCAATAGGTCGGAACCTTTACGTGACTTGACCACAGTGTCATCCATGTATGCTTCCACATTCCGACTGATTTGAGTGAGTAAACACTTCTGAATCATCCTCATGAATGTGGCTCCATCATTCTTCAGGCCGAATGGCATGGTGACATAACAGAAGCACCCAAATGGAGTGATGAAAGCTTTTTTTATCTCATCGGGTCCATACAGTCGGATCTGTTGATACCCGGAATAAGCATCCAAAAAGGACAAATGCTCACACCCTGCAGTCGAGTCGACTATTTGATCGATGCGGGGGAGAGGAAAGTGATCTTTCGGGCAGGCCCGATTGATATGCTTGATGTCAATGCACATGCGAAGTGAGTCGTCCTTCTTGGGGACCATGACAACATTGGCTAGCCACTCGGAGTGGTAAATCTCTTGGATAAACTCAGCTGCTAGGAGCCGAGCCACTTCTTCACCGATTGCTTTTCTCTTCTATACGGCGGACCGTCGAAGATGTTCTTTGACTGGTTTCACTTTTGGGTCGACTCGCAAACGGTGCTCAGCCAGCCCCCTGGGAACACCCGGCATGTCAGAAGGTTTCCATGCAAAGATGTCCCAGTTCTCACGAAGGAACTGGATGAGCGCTTCTTCCTATTTGGAGTCGAGTGTTGTCGAAATGTGAGTCGGAGCAGCATTGGGATCGGTCGGGTGAATATGAACCGGCTTCATTTCACCAGACGACTGAAATGCTGAATTCGTGGCAGGCTTCTTAGCTCGCAACAAATCACTCGGATCTGCATTTTTTTGATACTCCTGCAATTCCACTACTGCCATTTGCGCATCGGCGATCTTTGAGCCCTTCTGGAAACACTCTTCTGCCTTCTTCCGATTGCCAGTGATAGTGATCACTCCTTTAGGACCAGGCATCTTCAATTTGAGGTAAACGTAACATGGTCGAGCCATGAAACGTGCATAAGCCGGCCTGCCCAGAATAGCATGATAAGCACTCTGGAAATTCACAACTTCAAACGTCAACTTTTCTTTGCGGTAATTCTTGGAATCACCGAAAACCACCTCGAGGGCGATCTGGCCGAGTGACTCAGCCTTCTTGCCAGGAATAACTCCATGGAAACTCATATTGCTTTCACTCAGTCCGGACATCGGAATGCCCATTCCTTTCAAGGTCTCCGCGTACAGTATATTAAGGCCACTGCCACCATCCATCAGAACCTTAGTCAACCGAGTGCCTTCGACGACTGGGTCGACCACTAACGCTTGCCTCCCAGGGGTGGCTATGTGTGTTGGGTGATCAGACTGGTCGAATGTAATGGCAGTCTGAGACCACTTCAAATAACTGGGCGTTGCCGGAGCGACCATGTTCACTTCTCTGTTGATGACTTTCAGTCGACTTTTGCTCTCAACATCAGCAAAAATCATCAAAGTTGAATTGACGTGGGGGTAACCATCATCGTCCTCTTCCTTATCCTCAACTTTGTCTGATTCTCTCTCCTTCTCTTTGGGCTGTTTCTCTCGGAATTGCTGGATTAGGAGCCGACATTGTCGAGTGGTATGTTTCGGGTAAATGAGATTACCCTCCTCATCTTTTTTGGTGTGAATGTGGCATGGTAAATCCAACACATCATTTCCATCTTGATCTTTTACTTTCTTGGGGTTCCATGGCCCTTTGGGCTTCCCCTTGAACTTTCCTTGAGTCATTGCTAAGGCTTCTCCGGGAGCAGCTGGCTCGGCTTTGCGCTTCTGCTTCCGACTGGAGTTCCCTCCCCCGGTTTCGTGGGCGACTGTTTTGTGCTTGCCACTCCGGAGCCGATCCTCCTCTTCACCATTAGCATACTTGGTGGCAATTTGCATCATTCGACTCAGAGACATATCTCCGGTCCGACCGAACTTCAGATTCAATTCTCGATACTTGAAGCCTTCCTTGAAGGCACAAACTGCTTGGTGATCAGACACATTCTCCACCGTGTGGTGCAACGTGATCCATCTCTGGATATAATCTCTCAAAGTTTCATTCGACTTCTGCACACAAGACTGTAGCTCTGTTAACCCTGCTGGCCGTTTGCATGTACCTTCAAATGTTCTGACAAACACTCGGGCAAGCTCTTCCCAGCTATAAATACTGCCAGGTGCTAACTGATTCAACCACGCTCCCGCCGAGCCCTCTAACATCAGAGGAAGGTGCTTCATGGCCACTTCATCATTGCCACGACCAATCCGCATAGCCACTCGGTAGTCCTCAAGCCAAGTGTCAGGCTTGGACTCACCAGTGAACTTGCTGACTCCAGTCGCCAACCTAAAGTTGGGAGGAATCACTGCTGCTCCGATGGCTCTGCTGAAACACTCGGGACCTGAAACATGCACCCTGCTGCGATCGGGTAATCTCTATCATGGCCATCTCTGTGTTCTTTGTTCCTGTCAACCAGACCTTGAACAAGAATGGATCTCGCGTCAAAGCCCGGTTCCTGGGGGTCGACTGGAATCCTTCGCCCACCACTATGAGGGCGCCTGTCATCGTGTTGCCGAGGCGCGTATGACCCACTCCTTGGGGGAGGAGTGGGTATTCGACGACGATCATACTGCTCACGGTTTCTGTACTGATCCTGTCGATCTCCACGTCCCTCACGCGTTGGAGGTGATCTTGGGCTGTGAGCCGACTGAACTGTGTCTGCCATTACAGATCTACTATGAATCCTATTCCGAGACTGTGACACTGCTGTGTTCTACTCCCCCGCCGGCCGGAGCAAAGCCCGGATCTGCATCAAACCCCTACCATCCTCCGACTGGGAAGGCTGAATCGACTCCGCTATTCGGGCAGCAGCTGTGAGATTCTGGATCGGAGTTCGATATACCTGGGTTGGAGGCGGAAAAAGTTGTCGTCGACTTGATTCAGGAACTCGCCGACGAGCACGCTCGTCGAGTGCGTGTTGGAGATTCTCCAGTCGAGTGCGCCCAGCCAAGTTGGCCAGGTGCACCTCCTCCAAGGCCCGGGCCTCGGGGGTTTCTCCAACGATAGGAGTGTGAAGTGCATCCATGTTACGGCGGCGAAGCTCTTCCCTCTGCTGCGAAGAGAGGGGCTCGGGGCGGTACTCCTCGTGGACGCGCGACGGATCGCCTCCGCCATCACCACCGTCGTCGCGGGGGAAGCCAGGAGGACTGCGCGGTCCGTTGACCATCAGGACTTCCGCCGCGGGGTTACTACTGTCGCACTCGGATGCGGTCTCAACGGAGCCAGTCGAACAGGCCGTAGAGAGCTTCGTCGGGCTCGATTGCCGCGACTTAGGGGGTGGCCGACTGGCGAGCCACCGCGTGCCTCAGCCACCGCTGGAGCCTCGACCGACCGGAAGGCTTGTGCCGGTAGGCAGCAGGGAGTGAAGACGCCACCGAAGCCGACCGATACTGGGTCGACGGCTGCCGCAGGAGGACGCCGCGGACGCACGTGCGAAAGTGCGTTGCCCCGCGGATGGGGAGCGCCTCGACGTCGAGTGGAGCTTCTTGGAGCCAAGCGGAGTCGTCGGCGACGAACACGAGCGCGCCGAGACGGATCTCGTGGCCCTCAGCCAATCCTCCGCCTGAAACCATGCTGATGGGGATCGGAAAAATTGCAACTTCTCCAACAAGTCGCTAAGACACCGGCCCCACGGTGGGCGCCAACTGTCGTGGTTCTAAGTCTGATAGTAGAATGGGGGGTAGGTATGTAGAGGCAAGATCCTAGCTACGGAGAAGTTGTACGCACGAGTTTTACGAGTTCAGGCCCTTCTCGGAGGAAGTAACAGCCCTACGTCTCGGAGCCCGGAGGCGGTCGACTGGATTATATGCGTGTGTGTTATAGGGGGTGCGCACCCTTGTGCATGTGGAGGGGGTGGCTTATATAGAGTGCGCCAGGACCCCGGCCAGCCCACGTTACAAGGGATTTAAGGTACATCAAGAGGGGGCGTTACTGGTAACGTCCGTAATAAAGTGTTATAAATGGCTATTAAGTCTAGGAGTTAATGCTCGACCGTTGCTGTGTAGAGTGACTTTAGGTCTTCTGTCCATCGAGTGTTTCTTGTTACGGTCGAGTGATCTTGATTCCTCCGAGTGGAAACGTTTCTGGTCGAGTGGGTGATGGTACCCCTCGAATGCTTCTGGCTTTAGAGTGATGTCCTTGGGGAGGGTATTTAGGTCAGGCCTGCGACCCTACCCTAGGTACATGTCCTCATCAATCACCCTCTCCAATTCAAATGGCTGATGAACAAGAAAAGTAATTGAATGTATAGACATTGTATGATAGACAGGTGCAATGGATAGTGGGGAATAAAAGAGGGCATGAAATAATTCACATTTATGTTGTCTAACCAAACAGGATAGCATGACACAATTTCACATATATGATGGCTAACTAAACAGGATAGCATGATACAATTTCACATTATGATGGCTAACTAAAAAAGATGGAAAGACATAGTTCAAAATATGATGACTATGTAAACAGGATGACATGATATCACTATATAATGTGTTTATTAAATAGGTTGGCATGCCATAATTCAGATACATGCCGCCTATGGAAACATGATAGCATGATATAATTCCCGGATAGAATGACATAATTCAAAATATGATGACTGTAAACACTAAACAGGATGAGATGATATAACTATATGATGTATTTATTAAATGGGTTGCCATGCCATAATTCAGATAGATGTTGTGTATGTAAACATGATGGCATGATATAATTCAAATATATGATTTATATAGTAAGCAAGTAAGCAGATGGCAATCCATATATGATGTAAAAACTAAGCAATGCAAGACAACATGCTTGACATGGGTAATATAACCCTGCCAAGTTTGAGCATAGACCTCAGGGGGGAAATAGGACTAGTCATCAGTCTCTGAATCCTCCTCTGAGGAGCTCTTTGTATGCAGCAAGATGTCTGCTTCAGCAGGTAGCATTGTCTGCTCTGAATACCTTGTTTTCACTCCAGATACTTCCGTCACCGCTTCAAATGGCTGATGCATAGGAAGAGTAGTTGAATATACAAACGTTGTCGACAAATGGAACACGTAATACAAAAAAATGATAGCATGATATAATTCACATACATGATGATTGGCTCAATAGCATGGCATTGCATAATTCACATATATAATGCCTTTGCAACAAGATAGCATTACATAATTCACATATATAATGTCTAGCAACAAGATGGCAATGCATAATTCACATATATGGCAATTAGACACTAAACAGGTGGCATTCACACAAAGCATGTCTAAACTAATCAAATGACATCGCAATGCAAGACACCATATGCGCGATATGAGCAACATAACCCTGCCAAGTTAATTAGAGCATACACCTCGGGGGGGAAATAGGATTGGTCATCTGTCTCTGAATCCTCCTCTGAGGAGCTATCCGTAACCAGCGAGATATGCGCTCCGTCAGATAGCATAGTCTGCTTTGAAGACCTTGTTTTCACTCCGGAATTTTCCATCACCGTGTCAAATGGCTGATGCACACGAAGAGTAGTTGAATGTACTAACATTGTTGACAAATGTAATACGTAACGAAAAAAAGGATGGCCTGATATAATTCACATATAAGATGACTGGCTAAGCAGGATGGCATTGCAAAATTCACATATATGATGCCTGGCTAAACAAGATGTCATTCCATAATTCACATAAACGATGAATAAACTAAACAGATGGCATTCACACAAAGCATGTCTAAACTAAGCAGTTGACATATTTGATGTATAAAGTAAGCAATGCAAGGCACCATATGCATGATATAACCAACATCAGCATGCCAAGTTAGAGCGAAGACCTCATGGGGTAAATAGGAGTGGTCTTCTGCTTCTGAATCCCCCTAAGAACAGTTATCTTCCTCTTGATTACGATCAGAAATGGGTGGAGGGGGGCCTGCCTTTGCGCCCACCATGGAGCGATGTCTGCATGAAATTGTATTGCCACGCAAGGCTCGTCTCTTTTGCTCTACATGTTCAGTTCCATTGTGTACAATAACTGACATGCATAGGAATAAAACATAGTGAGATTATGTAAGGAGTGCATGCACAAATCCAGAGTGATGGTAGTAAACTGTGGATAGACCCAAAACCAATGATAGTAGGCAGATAATAGCTTTAGTTAAAAAATACAGATAATGGCTCCTTTAATGTTTGTTTGCACCCAACATGAAACTCATAGTAGACACCCGAGATTAACCAGATAGTAGACATATAGTACTGATTGCTGCCCCAATATGTACCCCACAACCATTTAAAAACTCAAGTTTCAGCATAAGTTTGGACCTGACTCGGAATGTAATAGGTGAACACGACGATAAAGTAGCATGTCATCATATTAAGTGATGCATAACGTAAGCAGACACGGAAGAGTGCGACCTCTCTTGCGTGTAGTCCTCAAGGTCATCTGCTCAGTTGATGATGGTAATGCAGTTGTCGTGGCTGCCGGTGGCGGGGAAGAAGATCTGAGGCGGCGAAAGACAGTCTGGAGAGCGGATCCCTACTGTGGTGAACCCTTCCGTCGTTGGAGCAGCTGAGCTGGGGTGGAACACAGCACCGCAGGAGCAGGACAAACCACACAAGGTTTTCTTTGACACATATCTGTAATAGAAGTAATTGTGTAAGGGCTTGTTTGAATTTGAGGATTTTAACAATGCAGGGATAGGAAATAGACAGGAATAGGATAGGAATGCACGTGCAAAACAAAGAATTTAAAAACACAGGATTTCTGCCAATCTGGGTGTTTGGTTCACAAGAATTGGAAGATCACAGGATGCAAAGAAGCATGGTGAGATTAAGTCAAACCACAAGAAAATGTACGGTTATAATGCTATTATGCTACTATCTCTTAGTCTTGTGCTTCATGAATAGGAATTTGAAAAGGAGGACAAGTGGAAATTAAAATTTCTACGGTTTTTCTTTCAAGGAGACACTAAAGGAACAAATCCTACAGTTTTCCTTTGCTCCATTCCTTTGCACCAAATTCATGAAAAGTAGTACCATACGAAACTTTCCAATTCCTATGTTTTTCATTCACTTTTCCTTTCAAGCACTGGCGATTCCAGTAGGCAGGCTTGAGCAAGGAAAAGCCTACACTAATATTTTTTTGTGCTACTTCTATTACTTTGGACCCAGGCCGCTGCCCTACTAGCTCAACTCCCAGGGCCATCGACAAATGCACAGCTCAAACGCGCAGAGATAAATAATGATGGCGTAGTCCATCACGGATAGCTAAGTTGCTTGGTACCTCACTGCTTGTCATATAGTAGGATAAAATAATCGTTTTCCCCGTTACTCCGTGTGCTCAGTGGACAATATATATAACATGTAGAGTAAAAAATATATGCAACAAGTGTACAACCTCTTTGGCGAAGCCATGTCGATCTCAGCGTGATTGGGTTGGCCGGAGAGGATGCTCCGGCTGACTTGGCTATCGGAGGAGGGGAAGAAGATCTTAGGCGTCTGGAGATGGAGCCCGAGGTACTGCTCCGCTGTGATGGAGGGTTTCGTCATTGGAGCAGCTCCGGTGAGTTGTACGACGCCGAGGCTGAAGCAGGACAAGAGAGACAACATTAACCTGAGTGGAATTCTAATAGCATCTCCAATAGATGACGTAAAATACATAACCACAAAGTGCTAGATGTATACATCAGCCGCTCATCTCTGAACTTAACTGTCAAAACTGAATTTAACTGTCGAAACTGAACTTAACTGTCGAAACTGAATTTTGCTGTCAAAACTGAATTTTACTGTCGAAAGTGAACGCACTAGAGGTGAGGCTACACGTCAGTCGACTGACTTTTTCATCTCTGGTCAGTCGATTTTGCACCCGTTGGATACGAAATCAAGAGCCTGCAGTTCATCTTGAACCTGCACCCCCTGAGCCGCCAGCCACCACCGGCCAAACAGCCGCCCCGCCCGCCCCGAAAACACTCCCCACCGCCGGTCCGCCGCCTTCCCGGCCATCCCTCTAGGCCCCCCGTGCCGAGATTTTTCTCCGACGATCCCCACGCCACTGCCCCACTACCGCCGGCGACCACCGCCCCCACCCTGAACCCTAAGATAAATAGTGGGGTACTTCTCCGGCGAGCCCCCTCCCCGCTGCGGCTGGTTCTTCCTTAACTCCGGCGAGCCCCCACCCCCTAAAAATCGACTGACCCAAAAGTCGATTCAGTCGACTGAAGTGTAGCTAAATCGGAACAGCATCGTAAGCAAGAGCAAGAGCAAGAGCAAGAGCAGACCAGGCAGGGGACCGAGAGCAAGAGCAGAGCAGCAGCGCGAGCGAGATCTAAAGAAGCAGCAGCTCCTACTGATGTGGATGGCGCCGCCGAGGGAGCGCCGCCGTGGAGGAAGTGGCCGGCGACGCTGCGGTGGATGGAGCCGCGCCGTGTCGGCTCGGGACCGAGCGCCGGCAGCACCGTTAGATCGAATCAAGAAGAAAATGCGGCGATTAGTGTACAACCTCTTTGGTGGCGCCGATTAGGCCGCAACTTCATCTGAGGAAACGGTGATGCTGATGCTCTTCCGGTGGTGTAGGTGAAGACGGTGGTGTGGGAATGGAGGTGGCGCGAAAGACGAGGGGAATGTCGGGGCAGCTCCTTGGAGGTGGAGGACAGGGTGGCTGAACCGGCGGGACGACCAGATCGACGACGGATCCTCATCCGGTACGGTGGATGAGGGATGTCGAGGTGTTGCTGTGGACGACATCGTTGGGGAAGAGGCTCCGGCTGGGTGGCGGACGGAGGAGGGTTTGGGGCTTCGCGGGTTTTCCCGGCCTCGGTGCATGAATGGGTGGGCGGATGAGATGGGAGTGGGGAACCATGGCTTAGGGACGCACTTGTCCGAAATGTGGGGTAAGTTACGAAAGTACCGCTACCGATAGGAGGCGGTTCTTTCGGTTCAGGGGTATCACGGGCATTTCGCGTGTCGGGATTTTGCAGGAGGTGGGACTTTTCGTGCGCGTTGTAATTTTGGAATATCAAGGCGCGGGTTGAGATGGAGGGAGTTGTCGGAGCACAACGAGACAAAGATATATCTTAAATATTTCGGGCTAACAAGGCGCGGGTTGAAGAGGCGGGAGTTTCGCAGCACGATAGACAGAGACGCTAGCTTGAAATTTCGGCATAACAAGGCGCGGTTTGAAATTTCGGGAGAACAAGCTTAACGTGTACCCAAAAGAAAAAAAGACAATTTATACTAGTATGATATACTACGTACAATGTGTTTAACACGCACAACACACACACAGACACCATTTAGACTAGTAAGGTACACGTGCATTGCACGCATGAGATTTGGCAACCAAATTATGAATAAATACCACATTATAGCATGTAAGCTTTGAGTCATATATGCATGACGTAGATGTTCGTTTAATTCTTATAGTTCATTTCATTCAAAATCATCTAGTTTTTATAAGAGAGCTAATCTATTTTAAGATTCATGGAATTGTGCGTTGTAAGTCATAAAGTAAAAAACAAATCATGTAGAAAAACATTTGGGCAATTCTGATATGGAAGATTCTAGAACAAAGAAGAAGTGCTTGTGTTTTGAGGTTTGTGCATTATGCTTAAGTTCAACCATAGAGTCTTCTAGATTGTACATGTGGTAAAATCTGGTGGAATCTAGATGATATCCAACGGCCAGTAGTGCTCAAATTTGCCAGCTCCGCACCATCGGATTGGCCTCATCCAACGACCATCTTTCAAAGTTAAAGTTATCCGCACACTATATAAAAAATATATAATATAATATATATATAGGGGTATAGATATAGATATGTGATGCGAAAGCCACTCATCATCTCCAATTAGAATAGTTTGTCCATGCACGGATGCAATGTGGCCAAACGATGTTTGCCATCGGTATCTCAAATTCAAACCAATCTGACCTTGTTCAATGTGTATACATTGTAACATGCTCGTTTCCAAACCACACCGCGCAGATCTCCGTTATATTCATGCATCATTGATTATGACCTCACCTAGTCTTTTACACCCACACATTGGTCTTCTCTTTATAATTGTACCACTAACTTTATCTCGTGCATGCATGCACACACACTACCAGTCGGCATTATCCATCGCACACATGCAATCTTTTTCTTCAGGTCGGTCTCCCATGAAGGCACACACACACACACATCCCCCTCTCCATCATATCGGGCATTCTTTATCTCGGACGTGCATGCGCAACGATCGATGTTCCTCTATGTGTGTGTGTGTGTATAGCTAGGTCTTTCATAGTTTTCCACATAAACCGATCAATCTATATATCTAGTGAGGTCTCACCCTCTTTCCCACGTCCACATCGATCAATCTATACCTCTCTATATAGGATTACATATATAGCTAATACACCCACATTAATTATATATCCAACGCCCCCTCTCATCATCCATGCCTTCCCCTTCATCTCTCAGACACGCGCACAATGGCCAAGACAGGGGGCAGCAAGGGCCCTGCCCCCCTAGCATCACTATATATCGAGGCTAATATGAATGTGATCATTAGACAATTGCTGGTAAAAATGGTTTAAGTTGATGAATTGGCCCTCCTCGTAAAGGATTAGCAATGCTTGGCCCCCTAGCTCATGGGACATTTTTCATGCATGGCTCCGCCACTGCACGCAACAATGCACGTTCTCGCCCCCTCTCTCTAAATATCGATCTCGCAGTTGTGCACTCCTTCATAGTCTCCCTCCACTCGGCCCCTCGCACCATCTTCTAGCCCCCCACCGGATTTTGCCACATGTACAATCTAGCAGACTCCATGGTTGAACTTAAGCATAATGCACAAATCTCAAAACAAAAGTGGTTCTCCTTTGTTCTAGAATCTTCCGTATCGTAACTGCCCAAACTTTTTTTCTAGTTGAATTGCCATTCTTTTTTTGTACTTTATGCTTTACAACGCACAATTCCATGAATCATAAAATAGATTAAGGGCTTCTTTGATTCAAAGGATTCTCGAAGGAAGTTTGGAGGATTCTAATCCTTAGGAATTTTTCCTATCTTGGTTGTTTGATTTGTAGGATTGTAAACCATAGGAATTTTTCCATATGATTCATTTGCACTAGATTTCATAGGAAACATCCCATCCACTCAAACCTCTTTGAAAGAATTCTGCGTCTTTTCTATGCACAATCAAACACTCATACCATCCTGTAGGATTCAAGACGACATTCCACTCTAATCCCATGTTCTTCCTATTCCCGCGTTTTGGAAATCCTACGAATCAAAGAGGCCCTAGGTTTTTTATAAAAACTAATTGATTTTGAATGAGATGAACTATACGAATTAAACGAAGGTCTACATCAGGCATATATGACTCAGAGCTTACATGCTATAGTGTGGTAGTTATTCGTAATTTGGTTGCAAAATCTGACACGTGCAATGCACGTGTACCTTACTAGTACTTCGAGTATGTGCAAAACACAATGGCACGCTACACAGTGTCTCTCTTACAGTTCATGAAGCCACGTGGGGACGTGGCACATGTGGAGGCGTTGTTGTGACATCCTTGTGTGGATTGATCACAGTGACGTGCTACTGGTTCCAGAAGAATGTACTCGTCCTCCCTGAGCCGCACTGGCAGTACATGCACGAAGCGAAGATGTGCACGCACGCCACGCACGCACTCATTCACTCGCACGCACACGCGGGTACACGGGCGGACACAATTTTGTACCAAGATCCACCCCATGTGATAATTTGACGCGTGTAAAGTCCTTCACTTCATTGATGGTCAATTAATACAGCGCATGCAAATTGAGTGGACGTGAGGGCAGAAGAAAGACATTACTACTCCACTGCGCGCATGCGAGTAGTTAAATCATGGGTTGCTAGTAGTACTTCCATTGGTCTCCTTCATATTTTGTGCCAATTTTTGACAGTAACATAATATTTACGCATCTGAGCAGTGTAGTCTACTTGAAATTTATGTTCCACTAAACTCATCGGGAGCTGTTTCGGGCCTCGAAACCAAAAAACCATCAATTAATCTTTACCTTGTTCCCATCACATTTGAAAGTACTAGTGCTACAATTAAGTGCAAGCCTGCTCACACCTACCAGTACGTACCAAACCTAAACGTGTTCCCACTATGCAGGTTTTAGTACTAGCGCTAGTACTTAGGCTATAAAAAGGGGAACTACCTAACCGAAAATTACTCTACCTTCCTCCTCATAAGTCCTGCTTCTTCGTCCGTCCTTGCCATGGCCGGTGTGCAGAGCTCTAGGTCGAGAACTACTCGTAACAAGGGAGCGGCAACCAAGGCTGCGGAAAAAAGAGAGGGCTCGCCGCCACGCAGAGACGTCGAAAGATCTCTCACGAGCAGGTGATGGTTCCAGGAGCGCCCTAGACGTGGAGGCGAACATGCCGAGCTGGTGACGCTGGAGTTGTTATCCCTCGTCGGCATGCCCGATCAGCTCAATAAGCACCTCAATAAGCAGAAGGAGTTCATCCACGGCTTGGTGGAGCTGCTGAAACAGAGCCTCGACGACATGCCCGCTGAGCTCAATGAGCAGGGGGAGTTGACCGCCGGCTTGGTGATGCTGCTGAAGAAGAGCATTGCCTCGGAGAAGAAGGCGACCGGCGAAATCCTGCAACTTCAAGAGGACAACGCGAAGCTCTGCCACGAGCTCGACCTGCTGAAGGAGGAGAACGCCGGCTGGAAGAAGCTGCATGAGAATAGTAGTTCCTCGATGAAGATGTTGCAGGCCCTCGTCATGGAACAGAAGGAGGAATTGGCAAAGCTCCGCATCGAGCACGCGACTGCTGGCAAGGTACGTAATGCGGCCGTGGAACAGATGATGAAGGCTCGCGTCGAGAAATCCCGCGTCATGGACACAATGATGAAGATGGGGGAGGAGACGCGCAAGGAGATGGAGGCCGTGGAGGTGATGAAGAAGCAGTTACGACTCCGCGGCCAGCAACCCTTCATGTAGTGAGAGCAGCGCCCCAGACTTGTGTGTGCGTCTTCCTTCTTTTTTGGGGGTGATAATCCTCCTTCTTCTTTTGCTCATGTGTTTCTTCTTTTGCTTCGGGTGTTTCGCCGCACGTGTCACCTTCTATTCGAGGCATGAATAGAACAATGCTAAAAATGAGATGACTAGCAAATTAGATCATTCTTTATCGCCAATAGAACAATGCCTCTTGCTAGTAATATATAATAAGAGTAGAGAGTAGAGGATATGGCACTGGGCTGCCGTGTTTCGTGCTCCTCCGTCGTACTCCACTGGAAAACTTGAGTATACCACACGGTTTTTTGCTCCTCCTCAGGTCGTCGGCACATTTATACGAGCTGTCAAATCACAAGGCCCCGCCTTCCAGCAGTAATGAGCCGTCAAATCACAAAGGCCCTCGCCTCTCGTGAAAAGGACCAAGCTAGACTGCCCCGCCCTCTAGCCTTTTAAAAAATGTATACATTTGTACAGTAGTAGTATTGATGGATTGCGCCATGGAGCAAAACTATGCATATACTACGTATATGACACTACCCAGTATGAAGGTACTAGTAACATAGACTAGTAACTGGTCTATGTTACTCTCCACTATGACCAGCCAAAGTCGAGGCGCGGATACCAATGAGGGCCTGGTTGTGTCTATACTTGGACAACTCACCCGACTGCATGCGCACCAGGCAGACGAAGCTCGTGTCGTGTTGGTGCTGTGTGCGGCCCGCACATTAACCAAATCCTCGTGCCTCCATCTTACCCAACGCGTTTAAAACATCTCAATCTCAAGGTCAAGGAGCAACGTGAAACCTATGATAGAGCCAATTGGATGGTTGAGAACACTACAATTTGTAGCTACAGATGCGTGTGTGAGAGAGGACGAGTGCGTGCGTGCACCTCTTCTCAGAGTACAACTATATGTGGGTGGCATCGTCCTAGGGAGCAGTGATGGTGCGTGCGAGAAGTCCCGAGAGATAGGTGTAATGCATATGAAAAAAGGCTAGTCTATAGCTCGCCACGAGGCTATTCCTGTCGAACGCCAAGCGTAAGATATGTATCCGACGGTGCCAGCTTTTGCACGTACAGATCAGTAGAAAAAGAACTAGTAGTACCATGGCATATGCTACACCACGACCGAGAAAACATGCCGACGTTACGCCATCCGAGAATAGTGCCGCACTTCGAAACTAGAACCGTCAATAAATCTTTAGCGTGTCTCGTCACATTCCAAATTACTACTACTACCACGCTATATTTAATTGCAAACCTGTTCACACCGATCACAACCTAAACGGTTTCCCACTTTGGAGCGTATTAGTAGTACTCGGTTATAAATACTACTATGCTAAGATGACTGCACATTCCTCCTCAACTCCTCATCCACAAGAAACAATCAAGCCATAGCCAGCGTGAGTTCTGGGTCGAGAGATTTCCACGAGGGAGAGGTGAGCATGGAAGAGGAAGCACGAGAATGTCCCGCCTCGCCGCGAAAGCAGCCGACATGTCTAGCCGCGCAGCAGTAGCAGCACAGAGGTCCCGTCGCGCCGCCGAAGCAGCATGGAGGTCCCGCCGCGCCGTTGATGTAGCAGACTGGTCCGGCCACGCCGCGGAGGTAGCAGAGATGTCCCGCCGCACCGCCGAAGCAGCAGGGAGGTCCCGCCACGCGGCGGCGGCCTGGGAAAATTTCTCGCGGGCAGGCGAGGACTCTTATAGGCGCATGCATGCGATAGTCCATAGCTAGATGGATCAGATCTCCGGCTGGGCGAGGATGCAGGACGAGGCTACCGGCGTCATCCGGCAACTCGGGGAGGGCAATGCGAAGCTCTGGGGCGAGCGCGACCAGCTGAGGGCGAAGATCGCCAGAAGGGCGAAGCAGGAGGAGGAGACCGCTGTAGTGTTGCAGAGGACGGGCGTCATCATCAAGAAACTTATGGACGAGAATGCCATGCTCCGCATCGAGCGCAACAGGCTGGTGGAGGAATCCATGGATGCTGCCAAGCAGCGTATTAAGGACATGAAAGTGATGAAAGAGATCATCGCCCGCCGCGAGAACTGGTCTCCGCGACCCGCAGCAGATAAAGAAAGTAGAGATCAGCGAGCCAGATCGTTGTATGAATCTTCCTTCTTCTTTTGCCCTTGTGTATTTCGGGCGTAGCCGCATGTGGCTTTTTTAATTATCTTCCTAATTATGTAAGACAATTATTATCCACTCTCGTCGTCCTTATATATATTCATCAGTCTTGCTATAAGTCGCAGTAGATGCTATATAGGTCTGTCGGATCTTACATCAAGATCCGTGCAAAATTTTCTTTTCAGATTTTCTTTTTTCTCTCTTAAATCTCAGTCGAGTGAGACATTGCCACGCCATTAAACAGAGGCTCGGGCGCCATTAATGGTACCTTGGGACAGAGGTGGATGACAGATGGAGGTCAAAGGGCTCTCCTCCCGATAAGCACGCGCAGGGGTCTGATCGCACGCCTCCCGTACTCAAATAGCTACCCTGCACGACGCCTCCTAGCTAATCAAAAAGGGGACGCGTGGCGGCACGTAAATGGTAAATAGAACACCCACGGTTTCAATAATACTTGTGTTTTCGATTGTAACGTGACAGCACTTGTTCCAAAATGACTTTGTTGATTGTTAATGTGTGCGCCTTCGCAAATCGGACAGCAAAATTACCACAGCACGTTGGTGCCATGTCATGGCACCAAGCCAAGTTTCATGATTTTCATGCATGTTTTGGATTTACAGGAATTAAAAAACCAAGTTTCTCAATGTTTCCAGCCGAGCCATGACGCCCAGTTGTTTGAATTTCATTCCCATTTCTGGCATGGGACCTAGAAATTTACCCTAGGACACACATGTGATTTTTCAACCAGCTTTGGTGCACTGGAGCATGTGCTTGTATTTAAATTTCAATTATGCACACAAAGGTGACACGTTCCTTCTCAGAACCACGAGCCTTCTTGAGAGAAGCTCCGGTTTGCAAGAAACTTATACCAAAACTTGTTCCTATTCTGCATTTTTTTACGATAGCATGGTAGTACCATGACATGACACCATGCCAAGTTTCATGATTTTCAGGCGTGTTTTGGATTTACAAGAATTTTAAAACCAAGCTTCTCAATGTTCTCGGCCGAACCACGATGCCCAGATGTTTGAATTTCATTCCCATTTCTTGCATGGGACCTAGAAATTCACCCGAGGACACACATGTGATATTTCAGTCAACTTTGGTGCACGGGAGCATGTGCTTGTAGTTCAAATTTGAATTATGCACATTTAATGACCAGAAACTCAATTAATGTATAAAAAAGGCCAAAGAACCCAGAATAATTCCAAAATTTAACAGGGCACTCATATAGTTCTATGTTGCCTCTATAAAGAAAATCTGGCGGTAGGCAGCGTATATTGTTTCGCACAGAAAGGTATAAAGAAATAAAGAAATTAGCCCTATTTAATTCTTGGGTTCTTATTATTTATGCCACTAGTTGTGTATCACTACTCTGTTTTGCCATTAGAAGTTACAACTACTCAAAAAATGCCATCGATCCGTGAGATGCCTGCTCAAAAATGCAATTAGATATCTAAAAAAGGCCATCGTTAAGTTAGATGTTTGCTATGAAATGCCATTAAACATTGTTATTTTCACGTCAAACCCCGTGGACCATGTTACATGACAAAAATAAGCTGATTCTCCAATGATAAGTTAATGGTGTCCAGCACAACACACCCCTCAAATAAAACTAAGCACCCTGGAATTCTTTGACAAAACTAAGCACCCTGAAATTCTTTGACAACTAAACTGCTGGCTATATGATGTTGGCCATATATATTGTACGTATATAATGTCAAGAAACGAGTGGTAGTACTATACCAACTAAAAGATGAAATGTACGAAATATAACGAGAAGAAACATAACATAGTTTTGCTGGGGGCTCAGCACAACACACCCCTCAAATAAAACTAAGCACACCAGAAATTAAACTAAGCAACTAATCCGGTAGACACTGCATTAGAACCACCATGACCAACGACACTGCCACCTTACTCGGAGTCCTCGTCCACGTCCTCGACTTCGTCCTTGTCCCTCCTCCTCTTGGGCGATACTTCTTTGTTTGAACTGCACACTTGGCTCTTGCTCTTCATCCAACCCTTGTAGATATTGAAACAGAGGTAGCCATCCATTGCAGCGTAGTGGATGTGGTCCATATCTAGTACATTCCACTGCCATGCATGACGATGAAACGTGTACGGAGGTTTCTCTAGTTTACTGTACGAAGGATGAACCATGGCTCCTGCCAGGGTCAGCATTGAAGGCATCAAGGGAGGGCACCAGCCCTTCCTTCTAGAGGTCGAAGGGGTCGCCTACAATGAGGCCTATCCGACCCAGGATTTCCTTGTCGTTCCTAAAGTCTACAGTAACGAATTTGACTCGGCCGCCCTTGAGGAACTTCTTAAATTCCCCGCACTCAATGTCGGCATGGCATATGTGGTAGACCAAGAATAAGTCATGCACGCAAACCTGGATCACGCGGGCTTCTTCTTCTCTGCCTCCTTTAGTTTCTTCTCGCTTCCCAGGACTGTGGTGTACTCAACATCTAGCCCAGCGACCCACTCATCATTTGAGTTTTCGAACATGCGTTTGAAGCGAGCAAGGCATTCTTTCACCGTTGCGGAAGAACAGGTGTAGATGACATCGAACTCATCGCCGGTGATGGTTCTAACCTTGTACTCACCGCCGATCATGGAGATTTGGGACGCCATGGATTTGGGAGGAGGGTTAGTATTAGTCGAACTGCCGTAATGTGAAAGGATGGGACGACTAGGAGCGGTTTATCGATTGTAAAAATGTCGAGTGGGGGGGGGGCGTGCGAATGGCAGGGTAGTGGCTTGCCTGGTGGATAAATGGATTCATGCACAGTACTATGGGGCCCAATTAGATGTCATGTCTACTCGACGCCCAATTAAATGGCTTTCGATGTCATGTCAAGCGTCGGGAAAATTACAGGTGATACGAAGCTTTCCATTCTCCCATGATATAGGCTTCTGAGAGCCCTTAGATCTGAGATCGAATGGTTGCATGGCGTGATTCTAGACCTATGGGTGAATATCCTATCCTGGAGGGTTATTCTACAAATTTTCAGCAACTTACACTACAAAAAAATACACTTCCGTGATGATACGTGTTTGTCACAGTAGGTCGTGTTTTTTGTCATGCATGTACATCCATGACAAATTTATGACAGAATCAAGATAGTCATACCTGTGCTGTCGTAGAAGTGTTCCATGACATTACCAAAATTATCATCACGGAAGTGTCCACTTCCATGACGATAAATTGCGCGTCACAGAAGTGTTTTCGTCAAAGGTGACCGACACGTGGCATCCACCGTAACGGAACGCCGTTAAGCTATTGGGTCGGGTTTTGAATCCGATAACCCGTTAACAGCCCCGACCAATGGGGATTTTCCACGTGTAAAATCATCATTGGCTGGAGGAAACACGTGTCGGCTCATCGCTGGGACAGATGTCATCCACTCATTGGACAGAAGACGCCTATGATACGTCGACACGTGGCACGGCCCAACAGAGGCCCATTCCTATGAAAAGGCCGGCCCGTTTGACTTGGTCAAAAGGTGGCGGGCCGGCCCATGGAAAGCCTATTAACGGCCTATTCACATATAGCCCATTTATAGCCTGCTAACCCAAGGCCCGTTACGCCCTATTCGAATTAGGCCCAGTAGCGTCATCTGGGCCATCCAATATGACTCCAGCCCGTTTTCACTTCTGGCCCATGTATGGCCCATGACGTCTTTCGGCCCATATGAGGCCCTATGTAACTCTTGGCCTATTAACGGACCGTGGTGAAACTGGCCCGTAATGAACAGTGTATCACTTTACACCCATTAAGGGCCCGTGGTGAAACTGGCCCATAAAGAACAGTGTATCACTTTATACCCATTAACGGCCCGTTATTCCGTTGGGCCGTTTCCAGCCCATGTTATCTTTCGGCCTTCTCAGAGCCCATTTATTCTTGGGCTATTTTCCAGCATTCGTTTACTTACGGCCCGTTACTGTCATTTTCTGCTTGTGGGCCAAATTCAGCCCGTGGTTACAGTCGGCCCGTTTGTGGTCCGTTAATACGTTGGGCCATTTTCATAGCGTCATCAAATACGGCCTATTAACGATGGCCCGTTATGGTCGGCCCATGAATGGACGATTGCAACTCTAGCCCGTTTACGGCCAGAATGTGGTCTGTTTGGCCCATGATTGGCCAATCGATCATACGGCCCGTATAAGGCCCATTGATGATACGGCCCGTAGAAGGCCCATTGTTTCTACGGCCCGTAGAAGGCCCACTGTTTCTACGACCCGTAGAAGGCCCACTGTTTCTACGGCCCGTAGAAGGCCCACTGTTTCTACGGCCCGTAGGAGGCCCAGTGTCACTACAGTAAATATTAGCCCATGGTTATTGTGGCCTAGTTTTAAAAAATAGGTTATTGCAGCCACTTGCAAACCGCAGAAAAAGAACTGCACTGACTACAAGCAAACAAATAAACAAGACAACAAGGAAATAAATAAGCAAGCAACTTACACTAGGCTATCACGGCTATTACACATATTACATCCACTGGGCATCAAAGTTTGCCACCAGTGCAAATATAGGGAACACAGCAGCATATAAACACCGCAGCAAAACAAGTCCAGAACTAAAACCACTTCAGAAGAGCTCAAGAAACAATATCATGGGTACCCATAATGCTGGCAAGATGCTTAGCAAGCTTATTAACTTTCTCTTGTTTGGCGCTTAAGTCCTCCAGCGCTTGCTGTTGCACCAGAAAGTATGCATCTGAATTCTGCAGGGACTTCCTCAGTCCTTCGGCTTCCTGTGGCATAACATCTGATCGATGTCTTTCAACTTGAAGTTGAGACTCAAGAAGCCGAACTGATTCAGGCAACGAGTTCGAAGAGCTGGTGCCATCAGTGGTTTCCAGTAACTCGAACACTACATCAAGACATGACTTTGGGGTTGTCTCAGTGTCTTCAATATAGTTTTTATCAGCTTTCTTGGAGACCAACAGGGATGTCTCACTATCTTGAATCTTATCTGCATTACTTCCTTTACCATTGCATAACAGGGTACTCTTCTCCAATATTTTATCCGCGTTCTAAAAGAGAAACAAACAAACACATCTCAGGTTTACAATGTAGTATATGAAACTCATTTTGGTAAACCAGTTCAGTAGTAAGGTGGACAGGATAACAGCATGAAACAAACATATATCTATGTAGTATGGTCACAGTATGGTATATATCATTCTAGTTTATGTTGCCAAATCAAGATAGATACAGTTCGAATCATATCTATTTAAGACAAAGCAGCATAGACAGAATAAAGTGTGGGAAACTACACAGCAATAACAACACTTGTAATGTGCATGGCATGGGAACATAACTGTTTATTCAATTGAAACTGAAATCAACATAGAGCAAGTTACAACAGCAAACAGCCAAACACGTTGAAGAAACAGGTTTAAAACATACCTGTTGCGCCATTGGAGTTTCAATTGCATCCTTCAAATTTGAAATTAGTTGGTATAAGTAAATACAGTGATGCAAGAGCAAAGTAGTATGAACCATAGGTACGGAATCTGACCTGAGAACAATTCTTCTTCTGCTTTAAGCGTTGACTTCGGGTTCGGAGTGGTGGTCCTCGTGATTTGGGCACTGCAGTTGCCTTACTAACTGCTCGTGTTTGGGTGCTCGGTGGTGGAGACGGTGCTGTGTCAACGGGAACTGGGTGTCTATCTGCTGGGGTTGGGGTTAGAAGGGGTGTAGCTGGTTCTCTGTCCAACTGGGTAGGGGTACAATCTGCATGAGTGTGGGTTATGTGTGGTGGGGCTGGTTCTTGGGCAAGTACAACCGTGGTTCTATCTGCATCGACAGGTAGCACGATCTTTTCTGAAGACCGTGTTTTTACTCCCACAGATACTGCCATCACTCCCTCCAATTGAAATGGCTGATAAACAAGAAAAGTAATTGAATGTACAGACATTGTAAGATAGACAGGTGCAATGGATAGTAGGGAAGAAAACAGGGCATCCAATAATTCACATTTATGTTGTCTAAGCAAACAGAATAGCAGGACATAATTTCACATATATGATGGCTAATTAAATAGGATATCATGACACAATTTCACATGTATGATGGCTAACTAAACAGGATAGAATGACATACTTCAAAAGATGATGACTATGTAAACAGGATGACATTATATAACTATACGATGTGTCTATTAAAGTGGTTGGCATGCCATAAATCACAAACATGCCGTCGATGGAAACATGATGGCATGATATAATTCACGGATAGAATGACATAATTTAAAATATGATGACTATGTAAACAGGATGAGATGATATAACTATATTATGTCTTTAGAAAATGGGTTGGCGTGCCATAATTCAGATACATGCTGTCTATGTAAACATCATGGCATGACATAATTCAAATATATGATTTATATACGAAGGAAGTGAGCAGAGTGCAATCGCATATATGATGTGTCAACTAAGGAGATGGCATTCAATATTGTATATATGATGTAAAAACTAAGCATTGCAATACAACATATGCATTATATGAGTAATATAACCCTGCCAAGTTTGAGCATACACCTCAGGGAGGTAATAGGATTGGTCATGTGCCTCTGAATCCTCCTCTGAAGAGCTATCTGTAACCAGCAAGATATCTGCTTCAGCAGGTAGCATTGTCTGCTCTGTAGACCTTGTTTTCACTCCAGATTTCTCCATCACCAATTCAAATGGCTGATGCACAGGAAGAGCAGTTGAAATATACAAACATTGTCGACAAAAGCAATGAGAAATACAAAAAAAGGACGGCATGATATAATTCACATATATGACGCTTTCCTAAACAGCATGGCATTGCATAATTCACATACATAATGCCTTGCAACAAGATAACATTGCATAATTCACATATATAATGTCTTGCAACAAGATGGCATTGCATAATTCACATATATGGTAATTAGACACTAAACAGGTGGCATTCACACAAAGCATGTCTAAACTAAGCAAATGACATAGCAATGCAAGATACCATACACACGATATGAGCAACATAACCCCGCCAAGTTAGGGCATGCACCTCGGGAGGGGGGGATATGACTGGTCATCTGTCTCTGAATCCTCCTCTGAGGAGCTATCGGTAACCAGCAAGACATGCGCTTCGTCAGATAGCATTGACTGCTCTGAAGACCCTGTTTCCACTCCACATTTTTCCATGGCCGTGTCGAATGGCTGATGCACAGGAAGAGTAATTGAATGTACTAAAATTGTTGACAAATTTAACACGTAATAAGAAATGATGGCATGATATAATTCACATATAAGATGACTGGCTAACCAGGGTGGCATTGCAAAATTCACATATATGATGCCTGGCTAGACAAGATGGCATTGCATGATTCACATATACGATAAAGAAACTAAACAGATGGCATTGACACAAAGCATGTCTAAACTAAGCAGATGGCATCTTTAATGTATACAGTAAGCAATGCAAGGCACCATATGCATGATATTACCAACATCAGCATGCCAAGTTAGAGCGAAGACCTCATGGGGTAAATATTAGTGGTCTTCTCCTTCTGAATCCCCCTCAGAACAGTTATCTCCCTCTTGATTACGATCCGAAATGGGTGGAGGGGGGCTGCCTTTGTGCCCACCATGGAACGACGTCTGCATGAAATTTTATTGCGACGCAAGGCTCGTCTCTTTTGCTCTACATGATCAGTTCCATTGTGTACAATAACTGGCATGCATAGGAATAAAACATAGTGAGATTATGTAAGGAGTGCATGCACAAATCTAGAGTGATGGTAGCAAACTGTGGATAGACCCAAAACCAATGATAGCAGGCAGATAATAGCTTTAGTTAAAAAATACAGATAATGGCTCCTTTAATGTTTGTTTGCACCCAACATGAAACTCATAGTAGACACCCGAGATTAACCAGATAGTAGACAGAGAGTACTGATTGCTGCCCCAATATGTACCCCACAACCATTTAAAAACTCAAGTTTCAGCATTAGTTTGGACCTGACTTGGAGTCTAATAGGTGAACACGACGATAATGTAGCATGTCATCATATTAAGCGACGCATAACGTAAGCAGACACGGAAGAGTGCGACCTCTCTTGCGGACCCGTGTAGTCCTCAAGGTCATCTGCACAGTTGATGATGGTAATGCAGATGCCGTGGCTACCGGCGACGGGGAAGAAGATCTGAGGCGGCGAAAGACAGTCTGGAGAGCGGATCCCTGCTGTGGTGAACCCTTCCATCGTTGGAGCAGCTGAGCTGGAGTGGAACACAGCGCCGCAGGAGCAGGACAAACCACACAAGGTTTTCTTTGACACATATCTGTAACAGAAGTAATTGAGTAAGGGCTTGTTTGAATTTGAGGATTCTAACAATGCAGGGATAGGAAATAGACAGGAATAGGATAGGAACGCACGTGCAAAACAGAGAATTTAAAAACACAGGATTTTTGCCAATCTGGGTGTTTGATTCACAACAATTGGAAGATCACATGGTGCAAAAAAGCATGGTGAGATTAAGTCAAACCACAAGAAAATGTATGGTTATAATGCTATTATGCTACTATCTCTTAGTCTTGTGCTTGATGAATAGGAATATGAAAAGGAGGAGAAGTGGAAATTAGAATTCCTACGGTTTTTCTTTCAAGGAGACACTAAAGGAACAAATCCTACAGTTTTCCTTTTCTCCATTCCTTCAAATTCATGAAAAGTAGTACCATAGGAAACTTTCCAATTTCGATGTTTTTCATTCACTTTTCCTTTCAAGCACTGGCGATTCTAGTAGGCAGGCTTGAGCAAGGAAAATCCTACACTAAAAAAATGTTTTTGTGCTACTTCTATTACTTTGGACCCAAGCCACTGCCATACTAGCTCATCTCCCAGGCCCATTGACAAATGCACAGCTCAAACGCGCAGAGATAAATAATGATGGCGTTCAAGAGAGTCATCACGGATAGCTAAGTTGCCTGGTACCTCACTGCTTGTCATATAGTAGGATAAAATAACCGTATTTCCCGTTACTACGAGTGCTCAGTGGACAATATATATAACATGTAGAGTAAAAAAGAGATGCAACAAGTGTACAACCTCTTTGGCGAAGCCATGTCGATCTCAGCGTGATTGGGTTGGCCGGTGAGGATGCTCCGGCTGACTTGGCTGTCAGAGGAGGGGAAGAAGATCTTAGGCGTCTGGAGATGGAGCCCGAGGTACTGCTCTGTTGTGATGGAGGGTTTCGTCGTTGGAGCAGCTCCGGTGAGTTGTACGACGCCGAGGCTGAAGCAGGACAAGAGAGACAACATTAACCTGAGTGGAATTCTAATAGCATCTCCAATAGATGACGTAAAATACATAACCACAAAGTGCTAGATGTATACATCAGCCGCTCATCTCTGAACTTAACTGTCAAAACTGAATTTAACTGTCAAAACTGAACTTAACTGTCAAAACTGAATTTAACTGTCGAAACTGAACTTAACTGTCAAAACTGAACTTAACTGTCGAAACTGAATTTTGCTGTCGAAACTGAATTTTGCTGTCGAAACTGAACGCACTAGCAAGGTGAGGCTGCACGTCGGCCGACTGACTTTTTCATCTCTGGTCAGTCGATTTTGCAGCCGTTGGATATGAAATCAAGGGCCTGCGGTTCATCTTCAACCTCCACCCCCTGAGCCGCCAGCCACCACCGGCCAAATAGCAGCCCCCCGCCGCCCGCGGCCGGCGGTGCACCGCCCCGCCCGCCCCGAAAACACTCCCCACCGCCGGTCCGCCGCCGCCCTGGCCATCCCTCTAGGCCCCCCGTGCCAAGCTTTTTCTCCGGCGATCCCCACGCCACCGCCCCGCCAATGCCCCGCCACCGCCGGCGACCACCGCCCCCATCCTGAACCCTAAGATAGATAGTGGGGTACCTCTCCGGCGAGCCCCCCTCCCCGCTACGGCTGCTTC
>NC_057811.1:245861288-245875825 GCF_018294505.1 Triticum aestivum | reverse complement strand
AAAAGTCGATTCAGTCGACTGAAGTGTAGCTAAATCGGAGCTGCATCGCAAGCAAGAGCAAGAGCGAGAGCAGCAGCGCGAGCAAGAGCAATAGCAAGAGCAGACCAGGCAGGGGACCGAGAGCAAGAGCAGAGCAGCAGCGCGAGCGAGAGCTAAAGCAGCAGCAGCTCCTACTAATGTGGACGTCGCCGCCGAGGGAGCGACGCCGTGGAGGAAATGGCAGGTGACGCCGTCGTGGATGGAGCCGCGCCGTGTCGGCTCGGGACCGAGCGCCGGCAGCACCGTGAGATCGAATCAAGAAGAAAATGCGGCGATTAGTGTACAACCTCTTTGGTGGCACCGATTAGGCCGCAGCTTCATCCGAGGAAACGGTGATGATGATGCTCTTCCGGTGGTGCAGGTGAAGACGGCGGTGTGGGAATGGAGATGGCGCGAAAGACGAGGGGAACATCGGGGCAGCTCCTTGGAGGTGGAGGACGGGGTGGCTGAACCGGCGGGACGATGAGATCGACGACGGATCCTCATCCGGTATGGTGGATTAGGGACGTCGAGGTGTTGCTGTGGACGACGTCGTCGGGGAAGAGGCTCCGGCTGGGTGGCGGACGGAGCAGGGTGTGGGGTTTCGTCGTGGGTTTTCGCGGCCTCGGTGTACGAATGGGTGGGCGGATGGGATGGCAGTGGGGAACCATGGCTTAGGGACGCGCTTGTCCGAAATGTGGGGTAAGTTACGAAAGTACCCCCACCAATTTGAGGTGGTTCTTTCGGTTCAGGTGTACCACGGGCATTTCGCGTGTCGGGATTTCACAGGAGGTGGGAGTTTTCGCGCGCGTTGTAAATTCGGAATAGCAAGGCGCGGGTTGAGATGGAGGGAGTTGTCAGAGCACAACGAGACAAAGATATATCTTAAATATTTCGGGCTAACAAGGCGCGGGTTGAAGAGGCGGGAGTTTCGTAGCACGATAGACAGAGACGCTAGCTTGAATTTTCGGCATAACAAGGCGCGGCTTGAAATTTCGGAAGAACAAGCTTAACGTGTACCAAAAAAAGATAATTTGCACCTCAACACGCACAACACACACACAAACACCATTTAGACTAGAGTAAGGTACACGTGCATTGCACGCATGAGATTTGGCAACCAAATTATGAATAAATACCACATTATAGCATGCAAGCTTTGAGTCATATATGCATGATGTAGATGTTTGTTTAATTCTTATAGTTCATTTCATTCAAAATCATCTAGTTTTTATAAGAAAGCTAATCTATTTTAAGATTCTTGGAATTGTGCGTCGTAAGACATAAAGTAAAAACAAATAATGGCAAATCATGTAGAAAAACATTTGGGCAATTCTGATACGGAAGATTCTAGAACAAATAAGAAGTGCTTGTGTTTTGATGTTTGTGCATTATGCTTAAGTTCAACCATGGAGTCTTCTAGATTATACATGTGGCGAAATCTTGTGGAATCTAGATGATATCCAACGGCCAGTAGTGCTCAAATTTGCCATCTTTGGACCATCGGATTGGCCTCATCCAACGACCATCTTTCAAAGTTAAAGTTACCCGCACACAATATAAAAAAATATAAAATATAATATATATAGGGGTATAGATATAGATATGTGATGCGAAAGCCGCCCATCATCTCCAATTAGAATAGTGTGTCCATGCACGGATGCGACGTGGTCAAATGATGTCTGCCATCGGTATCTCAAATTCAAATCAGTCTGACCTTGTTCAATGTGTATACATTACAACATGCTCGTTTACAAACCACACCGTGCAGATCTCCGTTATATTCATGCATGCATGGGTTTCAAACATCAGGATCTCTTATTCAAATATTTGAATTCAACTTTACATTGATTATGACCTCACCTATTCTTTTACACCCACACAGTAGTCTTCTCTTTATAATTGTACCACTAACTTTCTCTCGTGCATGCATGCACACATACTACCAGTCGGCATTATCCATCGCACGCATACAATCTTTTTCTTCAGGTCGGTCTCCCATGAAGGCACACACCCACACACATCCCCCTCTCCATCATGTCGGGCATTCTTTATCTCTCACACGTGCATGCGCAACGATCGATGTTCCTCTATGTATGTGTGTATATGGCTAGGTCTTTCATAGTTTTCCACACAAACCGATCAATCGACATATCCAGTGAGGTCTCACCCTCTTTCCCACGTCCACATCGATCAATCTATACCTCTCTATATAGGATTAATTTATATATAGCTAATACACCCACATTAATTATATATCCAACGTCCCCCTCTCATCATCCATGCCTTCCGCTTCATCTCTCAGACGCGTGCACAATGGCGAAGACAGGGGGCAGTAAGGGCCCTGCCCCGTCCCCCCTAACATCACTATAAATCGAGGCTAATATGAATGTGATCATTAGACAATTGCTGCTAAAAATGGTTTAAGTTCATGAATTGACCCTCCTCGTAAAGGATTAGCAATGCTTGGCCCCCTAGCTCATTTATTTTTCATGACTCCGCCACTGCGCGCAACAGCGCACGTGTTCGCCCGCTCTCTCTAAATATCGATCTTGGACTTGTGCATTCCTTCATAGTCTCCCTCCACTCGGCCCCTCGCACCATCTTCTAGCCCCCCACCGGATTTTGCCACACGTACAATCTAGCAGACTCCATGGTTGAACTTAAGCATAATGCACAAACCTCAAAACAACAGTGGTTCTCTTTTGTTCTAGAATCTTCCGTATCATAACTGCCCAAACTTTTTTTCTAGTTGAATTGCCATTATTTGTTTTTACTTTATGCTTTACAACACACAATTCCATGAATCATAAAATAGATTAAGGGCTTCTTTGATTCAAAGGATTCTCAAAGGAATTTTGGAGGATTCTAATCATTAGGAATTTTTCCTATCTTGGTTGTTTGATTCCTAGGATTGTAAACCATAGGAATTTTTCCATATGATTCATTTGCACTAGATTTCATAGGAAACATCCCGTCCACTCAAACCTCTTTGAAAGAATTCTGCGTTTTTCTATGCACAATCAAACACTCGTACCATCCTGTAGGATTCAAGACGACATTCCACTATAATCCCATGTTTTTCCTATTCCCGCATTCTTAGCTTTTTTATAAAAACTAATTGATTTTGAATGAGATGAACTATAAGAATTAAACGAAGGGCTACATTGGGCATATATGACTCAGAGCTTACATGCTATAGTGTGGTATTTATTCATAATTTGGTTGCAAAATCTGATGCGTGCAATGCACGTGTACCTTACTAGTACTTCGAGTATGTGCAAAACACGTAAATTAGAATACCAATGGCACGCTACACAGTGTCTCTCTTACAGTTCATGAAACCGCGTGGCACATGTGGAGGCGTTGTCGCGACCTCCTTGCGTGGATTGATCACAGTGACGTGCTGCTGGTTCCAGAAGAATGTACTCGTCCTCCCTGAGCCATACTGGCGGTACATGCACGAAGCGAAGATGTGCACGCACGCCACGCATGCACTCATTCCCTCGCACGCACACGTGGGTACACGGGCGGACGCAATTTTGTACCAAGATCCACTCCATGTGATAATTTGACGCGTGTAAAGTCGTTCACTTCATTGATGGTCAATTAATACAGCGCATGCAAATTGAGTGGACGTGAGGGCGGAAGAAAGACATTATTACTCCACTGCGCGCATGCGAGTAGTTAAATCGTGGGTTGCTAGTAGTACTTCCATTGGTCTCCTTCGTATTTTGTGCCAATTTTTGACAGTAACATAATATTTAAGCATTTGAGCAGTGTAGTACTTGAAATTTATGTTTCGCTAAACTCATCGGGAGCCGTTTCGGGCCTCGAAACCAAAACCATCAATTAATCTTTACCTTGTTCCCATCACATTCGAAAGCCTGCTCACACCTACTAGTACGTACCAAACCTGAACGTGTTCCCACTATGCAGGTATTAGTACTAGTGCTAGTACTTAGGTTATAAAAAGGGGAACTACCTAACCGAAAATTACTCTACCTTTCCTCCTCATAAGTGCTTCTTCTTCGTCCGTCGTTGCCATGGCCGGTGAGCAAAGCTCTAGGTCGAGAACTACTCGTAACAAGGGAGCGGCAACCAAGGCTACGGAAAAAAAGAGAGGGCTCGCCGCCACCGAGAGACCTCGAAAGATCTCTCACGGGCAGGCGATGGCTCCCCGGAGCGCCCTAGCCGCGGAGGCGAACATGCCGAGCCGGCGGAGCTGGAGTCGTTATCCCTCGACGGCATGCCCGATCAGCTCAATAAGCAGAAGGAATTCATCCAAGGCTTGATGGAGTTGCTGAAGGAGAGCCTCGACGACATGCCTGCTGAGCTCAATCAGCAGGGGGAGTTGACCGCCGGCTTGGTGATGCTGCTGAAGAAGAGCATTGCCTCGGAGAAGAAGGCGACCGGCGAAATCTTGCGACTTCAGGAGGACAAGGTGAAGCTCTGCCACGAGATCGACCTGTTGAAGGAGAAGAACGCCGACTGGAAGAAGCTGCATGAGAATAGTAGTTCATCGATGAAGATGCCGCAGGCCCTCGTCATGGAACAGAAGGAGGAGTTGGCGAAGCTCCGCATCGAGCACCCGGCTGCTATCAAGGTACGTAATGCGGCCGTGGAACAGATGATGAAGGCTCGCGTCGAGAAATCCCGCGTCATGGACAGAATGAAGAAGATGGCGGAGGAGACGCGCAAGGAGATGGAGGTCGTGAAGGCGATGAAGAAGCAGTTACGACTCCGCGGCGAATTAGATCATTTGGGGTGATAATCTTCCTTCTTCTTTTGCTCCTGTGTTTCATCTTTTGCTTCGGGTGTTTCGCCACACGTGTCACGTTCTCTGCGAGGCATGAATAGAACAATGTTTTTTTGAGGGAATGAATAGAACAATGCTAACAATGAGATGACTAGCAAATTAGATCATTTTTATCGCCATATGGCACTGGCTGCCGTCTTTTGTGCTCCTCCGTCGCAGTACTACTCCAGTGGAAAACTTGAGTATACCGCACGGTTCTTTGCTCCTCCTCGATCAGGTCGCCGGCGCATTTATACGAGCAGTCAAATCACAAGGCCCCGCCTTCCATCAGTAATGAGCCTTCAAATCACAAAGGCCCTCGCCTCTCGTGAAACCGACCAAGCTAGACTGCCCCGCCCTCTAGCCTTTTAAAAAATGTATACTTTTGTACAGCAGTAGTATCGATGGATTGCGCCATGGAGCAAAACTTGAAATTAAAAAAAAGGTGGTACATATAGAGAGCGCTTGTCGCCAAATTATGCATATAGTATTATTAAAAATGCTAGTCATAATAATGGTGTCCAGCACAACCCACCCCTCAAATAAAACTAAGAGGGTGCTTGGATACGTTTTAGTCCCATGACTAAAAGTAGTGGGACTAAAACATGCTAGCCTCACCCATGCTTGGATCCAAATACTAAAAATGCTAAAATCAAGTTAATGAGCATTTATTATCCTCCAAACCCTCTAATCTAGAACTCGCCTGTGTTAAAGGAGAGGAGTTAAATGAGTAGAGAGAGGACTAATCCACATTTTAGTAGGGGTACCCCTGACTAAAAATTTTTAGTCTCAAGACTAGTTTTAGCCCCTCTTTAGTCAGGGGTGCTTGGAACTTTAGCCTCTTAAAGAGACTATTTTTAGTCAGACTAAAATAAGTCCCTTGGATCCAAGCACCCTCTAAGCATCCTGGAATTCTTTGACAAAACTAAGCACCCTGAAATTCTTTGACAACTAAATTGCTGGCTATATGATGTTGGCCATATATATTGTACATATATAATGTGAAGAAACGAGTGGTAGTACTATACCAACTAAAAGATGAAATGTAAGAAATACTAGTATGTACGTACTGAAGAGTTAAAGTAACGAGAAGAAACATAACATAATTTTGCTGGGGGCTCAGCACAACACACCCCTCAAATAAAACTAAGCACACCAGAAATTAAACTAAGCAACTAATCCGGTAGACACTGCATTAGAACCACCATGAGCAATGACACTGCCACCTTACTCGGAGTCCTCGTCCATGTCCTCGACTTCGTCCTTGTCCCTCTTCCTCTTGGTCGATACTTCTTTGCTTGAACCGCACACTTGGCTGTTGCTCTTCATCCAACCCTTGTAGATATTGAAGCAAAGGTAGCCATCCATTGCAGCGTAGTGGATGTGGTCGATATCTAGTACATTCCGCTGCCATGCATGACGATGAAACATGTATGGAGGTTTCTCTAGTTTACCGTACGAAGGATGAACCATGGCTCCAGCCATGGTCAGCATTGAAGGCTGACGAGAGGACATCAGCCGATTCTTCTGGAGGTCGAAGGTGTTGCCTACAACGAGGCCTATCCGACGCAGGACTTCTTTGTCGTTACCAAAGTCTACTATAACGAATTTGACTAGGTTGCTCTCGAGGAAGTGCTTAAAATCCTGGCACTCAACGTCGGCATGGCATATGTGGTAGACCAAGCATAAGTCATGCACGCAAACCTGGATCACGGCGGGCTTCTTCCACTCTTCGTCCTTTAGATCCTTCTCTCGTCCCAGGACTGTGGTGTACTCAACATCTAGCCCAGCGACCCACTCATCATCTGAGTCTTCGAACATGCGTCTGAAGCGAGAACGGCATCCTTTCACCGTCGCGGAAGAACGGGTGTAGATGACATCGAACTCACCGCCGGTGATGGTTCTAACCTTGTACTCACCACCGATCGTGGAGATTTCGGACGCCATGGATTTGGGAGGAGGGTTAGGATTAGTGGAACTGCCGTAATGTGAATGGACGGGACGACTAGGAGCGAACCGCCGTAGTATTGAAGGATGTGCGGGGACAAGTAGGAGTGAACTGCCAGCGTGCGAACGGCAGTGTAGTGGCTTTCCATTCTCCCATGATACGGGCTTCCGAGAGCCCTTGGATATGAGATCGAACGGTTGCATGGCGTGATTCTAGACCTATGGGTGAATATCCTATCCTGGAGGGTTATTCTGCAAATTTTCAGCAACTTAGCATGCGACCGTTTGATCTCAGATCCAAGGGCTGCCAGCAGCCCGTATCATGGTCGCGCCTACCACGACCGTCGCGTCGGTCACGCGGTCGCGCCCTTGGAGATTTAACATGGTGCGTTAGGCTATCTGATGTTGGCATGTCATACATAGTCATCACTTAGTCACTCATACTACAACAAGGTTGGCTATAAGGTTGGCTATAAGTGTAATTTTTTACTCCTCTCTATCTCTTTCTTCTTACTCCCTCCATCCCATAATATACGAATGTTTTTGACACTAGTGTAGTGCCAAAAACGTTCTTATATTATGGGACACAGGGAATACTAGTATTTATTGCATTTGCCAATGAGTGACCTCTTCCAATGAAATGGTGTTGCTAAGTTTGCTTCATTTAATTAGCTGTAGACTCAAAATTGTCTTTTCACCTAGGTGCACGCGCTTAGCACCGTTTCTTCCTTGGGTCACCAAACTAGTCTCTCTCTTCTTGATTAACTTGCCACATCAGACTTTATGCCAATGTGGCAAGCTTAAGCACCTATAGGAGCAAGTAAAAGTAAGTACAATAGTGCGCTTTACATGGCATTTTTGCATATGTGGAGGAAAGAGAGGCAAGGAAAAAGTGGAGAAGTGGGCTCTCATGCAAGAGCCAGCCTCTACTACATGGTGGAGCATTGGGAGAGGCACCTGTATCGAGGTGGTCGGGAATCGGGAGACTCACGCCGGTCGTAGCGTCGCAGTTAAAATGATAATGGCAAGTCAAATCACGGGGCCCCACCTGTCCAGCAGTAACTCGCTGTCAAATCACAGAGCCCTACGTTTGCAGCAGCCTACTCCCTCGTCTTCTCGCGTCTCTGTCGAACCGACTAGGCGGAACTGCGCCACCTACCGCGCAGGAAAAGCCCCGCCCTCGACTTTTAAATAGTATATAGTACGTGGTCAAACTTTGACCCAAAATACGCAAAACAACAACAAAATACTTCCAAGACCAACGCCGCTCTTCCGCTCTTCTCCTCTTAAACCACCGCCGCTCCTCTCCTGTTCCAATCTAAATGCAGCGCCGCTCCTCTCCTCTTCCATTTCAAAACCACCGCCCCTCCTCTCCTGTTCCAGTCCAAAACCAGCGTCGCTCCTCTCCCGTTCTAATCCAAAACCAGCGCTGCTCCTCTCCTCTTCCATTCAAAAACCACCGCCGGCGAGTGAAGGTGCTGTGGAGAAGTAGATCGATGGAGGAGTACAACCGATACGTGAGGATCGCAGACGGCGACCTTGTGAAGCTAGCTAGGATGTTGGAGATACAGTCTTGGTTTGACAACAAGGACCAACTAGCGGCGATGGCGACATCCATGGCCAAATATCTGCAACAGAGCGAAAAAGCGGCGATACTCCCGGAGGGAGTCGCGCCGGAGTACATAGAGCTGCTCCTCTGGGCCATGGAGCAAACAGATTCACCGAATCCGATCGTGAGGGAGCGGTGGTGGGAGTATCGATCCCAGATGGAGCATCCACCAGAGATTGAAGGATCGAGCATCTATAGGGTGCCGTTTGTGAGGGTGTCCTGCCAGAGCGAGCCGGTGGAGTCTTCGTCGACCGAACCCAACTGCAAGAGGAGAAAAGCAGTTGGCCCGATGACACTTCCCCGCCATCGTCTCCCTCACCGTTCACATCGTCTCACGGGGCGGCTGTCTGCCGCCGAGGAATAGGAGGGGGCTACCCCCCAGCCCAATAGTTGGGCAGGTTGTGAATTGTCAGGAGGAGCTTAGGGTTGTCAGTATTTGCAGGTTGTGAATTGTGTTTTGTGTTCTGTATTTTGAGAGTACTTTCAGATATGAATGTCTTTTGAATTTCAGATTTGCAGTATTGAGCATTTGAAGTATTTTATGAATTCTAGAGATCTATTTTTAGCACTTAAAAAATGTAGTTTCATAGGAGTATAAAAGTGCAGACAATGTGATTCTCAGAGAAGAACCTGCAATTTTCAGTTTCAGATAAGAAACTGCACATTCAGTTTCAGATAAGAAACTGCAACTTTCAGAGGCAGAGCATTTATATTAACACGGCCTTTTCAAACAGGGTTAACATCATGTTGGAAGTTTTATTCATGGTCGAAAATGGAACTACCAGCCAGTTAACATCATGCTGATCAACATTCATGCATAGCACATCTTAATATGATGCACAGTCAAAATGCCCACACAATGTCGAGTGTGCGAAACACAGAGAAAACGAGGGACGAAGTTTTGGCAAGTGTTGGACGTGGTTTTGGGCTGCCCCGTCTAGGCCTGCTCCCTCCTCCCCGCGGCCGGCTCTACTGCCGCGCAGGCCTCACCGCCCCACCGTACTCCCATCGCTGGCCTAGCCATCCCTCTACTCACCCACACCTACGGTTATTCTCCGGCGACGGCAGACGAACCAGTAAACCCTCGTATAGTCGTACTCCCCTCCGCGTGGGAAACAACTGCCGAGTCTTCCCTGCCTCCGTGTCGTTCCCTTCCTAGGCCTCGCCGTCGTGCACCGCCCTGGTGCTCTCGGCGCGGCCTGGTCAACGTGGTCAACGACCGACCTGCATCTGAAGTGGACTGTACGTGGAGAGGCCGACAGCTGGGTCCACGGCCGCACGCAAGGAAATGCCTCCTTATTACGCGCAAAATAATGATTCCTCCACCTGACATCAGGGACCCACCGAAAGGGCCTCTGTATTTCATGAAAAAAACGGTACCGCCGCTGACAGCTCGGACCCACCAGCTATATCTTCGCACGCAAGGAAGTGCCTCCCTATTACGCACAAAAAATGAATACTCCCCCTGCTAGCTGGGACCCACCATGGTGGGAGGCTGACTTGTGGGCCTAGTAAGTTGACTGGGACGGGGGCCTTTGTCAACTTTAGTCAATATGAACGATTCTAGCTCCAGTGACCGTACGATGTCCATCCAACGGTCGTAGTGCTTCTTCAACCTCTGGTCTTCTTGCTCCAGCCGCCCAAAGCAGCGCCGGTCGTGCCGCATGCTCCTGCCTCCCGTGGTCGGCTGTGCTGCTGCGGAGGCCTCACCGCCCCTACTATTCCCACCGCTGGCCAGGCCCTGCGGCGACGGCAGCCTCACACCGCAGACGAACCAGTGAACCCTCGTACTCCTCTTCGCGCGGGCTTCCACTGCCGCGTCTTCCCCGGCTCCGCGTCGTCCCCTTCCTAGGCCTCGCTGTCGTCCACCGCCGTGGTGCTCTCCGCGCGGCATGGTCAACGTGGTCAAGGAACGACTTCCATCGGAAGAGTACTGTACGTGGAGAGGCTGACAGCTGGGTCCACGGCCACAGCCCAGTTTTTTTGTGATTTGCCAAGTAAGTCGCTTTGTCAGGCCTGTTGGGCTGCAAATCTTTAAAGACGAGGAGAGCTTTCATTCGGCTGGCCGAGAAAATGGCCCATTAGTAATGAGAAATGGGCTGTACATTTTTAAAACACATCAAACCGGCAATTAGTTTCAAATATCTTTTTTTTCAATTCGAGATTTTAAATTACATTAATTTTTATGCGTGGAGAATTTGTTGGATTTTATATTGATATACATTTATTTTTAAAATCAGTTTGAATGTGAGTCGAAACTTCGGGATTAAAAATAGTTCAGACCGCACCGAAATATGCAAAATTTCGTATAATTTTTTAACCGTGGCCACAATATGGGCTGTAATGCTAACAAAAAGAAATGGGCTCCAAAAAAACCTTAATAATTAGCAAATCGGCTATAAATTATTAGAAATAATGGCAGATGGGATGTATGCTGTTTTCCACAGATTTGAGGCTTTCCTAAAAAAAAGGTGTACGCACAACTAGTGACTGTTGGATGGCCATCCTACGGCCGTCGTGCTTCTTCAATCTCTGCTCTTCCTGCTCCAGTCGCTCAAACAAGCGTCGGCGGGAGTGCCTGCTCCCTCCTCCCCGCGGCCGGCTCTTCTGCCGCCAGGCCTCACCGCCCCACCGTACTCCCATCGCTGGCCTAGCCATCCCTCTACTCACCCCCATCTGCTGTTATTCTCCAGCGACGGCAGTCGAACCAGTAAACCCTCATACAGTCGTACTCCCCTCCGCGTGGGAAACAACTGCCGAGTCTTCCCTGCATCCGTGTCGTTCCCTTCCTAGGCCTCGCCGTCGTCCACCGCCCTGGTGCTCTCGGCGCGGCCTGGTCAACATGGTCAACGATCGACATGCATCTGAAGTGGACTGTACGTGGAGAGGCCGACAGCTGGGTCAACGGCCGCACGCAAGGAACTGCCTCCTTATTACGCGCAAAATAATGATTCCTCCACCTGACATCAGGGACCCACCGAAAGGGACTCTGTATTTCGCGAAAAAACGTTACCGCCGCTGACAGCTGGGACCCACCAGCTATATCTTCGCACGCAAGGAAGTGCCTCCTTATTACGCACAAAAAAATGAATACTCCCCCTGCTAGCTGGGACCCACCATGGTGGGAGGCTGACTTGTGGGATTACTAAGTTGACTGGGACGGGGGCCTTTGTCAACTTTAGTCAATATGGATGATTCTAGCTCCGGTGACCGTACGATGTCCATCCAACGGCCGTAGTGCTTCTTCAACCTCTGGTCTTCTTGCTCCAGCCGCCCAAAGAAGCGCCGGTCGTGCCGCGTGCTCCTGCCTCCGGTGGCCGGCTGTGCTACCGCGGAGGCCTCACCGCCCCCTACTATTCCCACCGCTGGCCAGGCCCTGCGGCGACGGTAGCCTCACACCGCAGCCGAACCAGTGAACCCTCATACTCCTCTCCGCGCGGGCTTCCACTGCCGCATCTTCCCCAGCTCCGCATCGTCCCCTTCCTAGGCCTCGCCGTCGTCCACCGCCGTGGTGCTCTCCGCGCGGCGTGGTCAACGTGGTCAAGGAACGACTTCCATCGGAAGAGTACTGTACGTGGAGAGGCTGACAGCTGGGTCCACGGCCACAACCCAGTTTTTTTGTGATTTGCCAAGTAAGTCGCTTTGTCAGGCCTGTTGGGCTGCAAATCTTTGAAGACGAGGAGAGCTTTCATTCGGCTGGCCGAGAAAATGGCCCATTAGTAATGAGAAATGGGCTGTACATTTTAAAAACACATCAAACCGGCAATTAGTTTCAAATATCTTTTTTTTCATTTTGAGATTTTAAATTACATTAATTTTTATGCGTGGAGAATTTGTTGGATTTTATATTGATATACATTTATTTTTAAAATCAGTTTGAATGTGAGTTGAAATTTCGGGAATAAAAACAGTTCGGACCGCACCGAAATATGAATAATTTCGTATAATTTTTTAACCGTGGCCACAATATGGGCTGTAATGCTAACAAAAAGAATATGGGATCCAAAAAAACCTTAATAATTAACAAATGGGCTGTAAATTTTTAGAAATAATGGCAGATGGGTTGTATGCTATTTTCCACAGATTTGAGGCTTTCCTAAAAAAAGGTGGACGCACAAGCAGTGACTGTTAGATGGCCATCCAACAGCCGTCGTGCTTCTTCAATCTCTACTCTTCATGCTCCAGCCGCTCAAACAAGCGCCGGTGGGACTGCCTGCTCCCTCCTCCCCGCGGCCGGCTCTGCTGCCGCGCAGGCCTCACCGCCCCACCGTATTCCCATCGCTGGCCTAGCCATCCCTCTACTCACCCACACCTGCTGTTATTCTCCGGCGACGGCAGACAAACTAGTAAACCCTCGTACAGTCGTACTCCCCTCCGCGTGGGAAACAACTGCCGAGTCTTCCCTGCCTCCGTGTCGTTCCCTTCCTAGGCCTCGCCGTCGTCCACCGCCCTGGTGCTCTCGGCGCGGCCTGGTCAACGTGGTCAACGACCGACCTGCATCTGAAGTGGACTGTACGTGGAGAGGCCGACAGCTGGGTCCACGGCCGCACGCAAGGAAATGCCTCCTTATTACGCGCAAAATAATGATTCCTCCACCTGACATCAGGGACCCACCGAAAGGGCCTCTGTATTTCACGAAAAAAACGGTACCGCCGCTGACAGCTCGGACCCACCAGCTATATCTTCGCACGCAAGGAAGTGCCTCCCTATTACGCACAAAAAATGAATACTCCCCCTGCTAGCTGGGACCCACCATGGTGGGAGGCTGACTTGTGGGCCTGGTAAGTTGACTGGGACGGGGGCCTTTGTCAACTTTAGTCAATATGAACGATTCTAGCTCCAGTGACCGTACGATGTCCATCCAACGGCCGTAGTGCTTCTTCAACCTCTGGTCTTCTTGCTCCAGCCGCCCAAAGCAGCGCCGGTCGTGCTGCATGCTCCTGCCTCCCGTGGCCGGCTGTGCTGCCGCGGAGGCCTCACCGCCCCCTACTATTCCCACCGCTGGCCAGGTCCTGTGGCGACGGCAGCCTCACACCGCAGCCGAACCAGTGAACCCTTGTACTCCTCTCCGCGCGGGCTTCCACTGCCGCGTCTTCCCCGGCTCCCCGTCGTCCCCTTCCTAGGCCTTGCCGTCGTCCACCGCCCTGGTGCTCTCGGCGCGGCATGGTCAACGTGGTCAAGGAACGACTTCCATCGGACGTGGATTGTACGTGGAGAGGCTGACAGCTGGGTCCACGGCCGCAGCAAGGAAGTGCCTCCTTATTACGCAGAAAATAATGATTCCTCCACCTGATAGCTGGGACCCACTGGACGGGCCACTGTATTTTGCGAAAAAAACGTTTCCCCCTAACTGCTGGGACCCACCAGCTACATCTTCGCACGCAAGGAAGTGCGTCCGGGCAAAAAAAAAATGATTCGCCCCCCTGACTGCTGGGACCCACTAGCTACATCTTCGCAGGCAAGGAAGTGCCTGACAGTCGGGTCCCACCTGGTCGAAGCGTACGTAGCATTGTCATTCTGGTCGTGAACGTGTACGTACATATATACTGGTGGATGTAGAGGCGCGCACGTGTCGTAGTAGAGGCGCATACGTGTCGTAGTAGAGGCGCGCACGTAGCATGTAGACGTACGTACAGTGGCCAGGGTGCAAGAAAGAAAATACGTCCACGTATGTGTACATACGGGCGGGGTCTCGAACGCCTACTCGCGCATACCTACGGCCAGGGCTCGTGTACATGGCTGGGTCGGAACGGAGAAACAGTGTCGTCGTCGTGTTCATGGGGAGGCAACTGAATGCGTCGTGTTCATGGGGAGGCAACGGAACGCGTGGGAGCCAACTGGCTGGGTCGGAACGGAATGCGTGGTCGTGTTCACCGGGAGGGCTTGGACGGAACAGGCGATGGAAACGAGGCCTGGCGTACCGCACAACGGAGGAAACGGACCTCCTACGTTCGGAACGGGGTCCTGTTGATTGGGAGGGGTGTGGCGTACCGCAAAACAGAGGAAACGGACCTCCTACGGTCAAAACGGGGGTCCTGTTGATCGGGAGGGGGCTAGCGTACCACAAAATGGACGAAACGGACCTTCTACGGTCGAAACGGGGGTCCTGTTGATCGGGAGGGGTGTGGCGTACCGCAAAACGGACGAAACGGACCTCCTACGGTC